>NC_056728.1:359862045-359989545 GCF_019279795.1 Protopterus annectens
AAAATGATTCATTAAATAACGCTTGTAGAAAGTTAATAATACCATTCCAAAATAGCTTAATTTTTAACACAATCAAAGAAAATGTGGTTCCAGTCTGCATTGTGTACTTACATCTCCAGCATATTCCTTTTATGGAATAACTAATTAACTGATTCTATCTGGGGTTAAGAATGCTCTGTGCAATTTTCCAATTAAAAACTTTCCAGCATTGTGTAAAGGGTGTATATTTTACCGATAATAAGATATTTGTTTTAATATCTTCAGTTAACTGTATTGAGTGTCCTTTTGTTATATATTTCCAATATGAGGTTTGGGTGTTGTTTTATATTTTATCAATGTTTTGTAAAATTTTGAAATACTGTTTCCCACGTCCAAGTCATTATATATGATTTCATATACGTATTTTGTAAATGTAGGTATTTCTTTAAATGAAGAATGGTTAATTATTCTACTTAAATCCTGAAAATATGACAGAATACTCTGTAAAGTTAGCCAGTCCTGTTGTGGAATTTTGTATGTTGTTTTTATTACTTGCATATCTAAAACTTTTAGTTCTTTGATACATTGGAGCCAACAAACAAATCCTTTCTGTTCCCAGGAATTAATAATTTCTTTATATATTTTATGTGGAACGTTCTTTGTGACTATAAATGGTGTTAAAAAATCAAACCAGATTTTAAATCTATATTTGCATAAATAATTTTCCTAAATGAGTCAATGTAATTACTAATCATATGAGTTTTAGTGGGTTTAGTTATGTTATATTGCATACCAATACATAATATGTACCATGGAAAATTGCTTTTATCTGGTATTTGACTTTTTTCTTTTTTTGTAAATCAAATTCATTTATTGATATTACAATTAGTAATTCTTTCCAATTTGCAGAGTAATTTGGACTTATCCTATCTGAGATTGTTTTAGATATTGATGCTTTTATATATGTTTCTATACCAGGAAAGTTTTATCCTCCCTGTTTCCATGGTCTGATATGCTGTATTAAAGCTATTCTGTTTCTTTTGGGAAACCATAAAAATGTTGTTAGGCATGAATTTATTTCTTTAAGTATATTCCTTTCTGGTAATAGTTGTATTGCCAAGGCTATATATAGGATCTTGGACAGTAAAACCATTTTTATTAACTGTAGTCTATCTTCAAATGTTAATATTATTTTGTTCAATTTTTTCCACAGAGATTTGAATTGTGTTGATGATATTATTGTAAGTTTTAAGATTAATTCATTATTATCCTTGCATAACTCAATTCCTAGATATTTAAGGTAGATTCTTGTTTCTCTATGATGTGATCCCCCTTAGTCTGCAGTTCTTTTTTTTTTTATTTAAAAATAAAACAAATTATTTTGATTTATTGAAATGGAGTCCTGAATTCATGTGAAATGTGTCAATTAATATATCTAATTCTTCTAATGTCTCTTTTGTATTAGATAATATTAGTAATATGTCATCAACAATTGGCATTACTTTAGAATTGTATTGTTCATAAACATCTATTCCTTTGATTTTTATAGTGTTATGAATTGAATCTGCCAATATTTCAATAGCCAGAGCAAATAGAATCGGTGACATGGGACATCCTTGTTTACTGCCTTTTGTTATATGTAAATATTCAGAGGCAAAAAGGACCTAACTTTGACATACGCTAAATTATTTGTATATATATTCTTTAGGAGATGAACAAAGGATGCAGGAAATTCAAATAGGATTAGGATTTTGAATAAATGGTCCCAATTTAGGGAATCAATGGCTTTTTCTATATCTAAGCCAATTATGAGTGCTTCTTTAGTTTCTTTATTAACATAATCTATAAGAGAAATTATCATTTTAATATTGTCATGTGTGTGTCTATGATATATAAATCTGGTTTGATCATTATTTATTGTTTTGGATAGTGGCATTTTCATTCTGTTAGTTAATATTGCCATAAATATATTATAGTCATTATTTAATATATGAGGTACAGAGGTTTGAGGATTTGTTTTCATTTAGGAATGGTGTGATTAAGGAATATCTGCAATAGGGTGGTATTAAAGGTTGTGACTAAATTTCTAATAGAGTTTATGGAAGAGAGATAGTATCTTTGATGGACAAAGTTTATATATTTCCATAATTATGTCACCTACACCTGGAGCTTTATTATTTTTACCCTATTTTATTGTATCTGTAATTGTAGGATATGGGTGTTTTCAGATCTAGTTTTATTTTTTCTGGTATTTTTTTTATAATATAACATTTTCATCTAGATTTAATTGATTGATATGTATATTTTCTTTTTGGAAATGTTCTGTATATTTATTTATATAGGCATCAAGAATGACACCTATATCCAAGACCATTTTTCCCTTTCTTTTCATGGAAGATACTTTTAATGTTATTAGCTTTTGATTGTATTTTGGTTCTTGTAGACAAATTATGTAGATATTTTGGAGAAGTGGACAAGGTTTTAATTTTTAGTTTTTCTAAAGCTAAACTAGTTTTACGTGTTAGACGTTTGTTGTATTTATTGTTTAATACTTCTACTTTTTCATCTCCAACTGATTTTGATTTTTTTCAACTTTTACTGACAAAAGTTTGGATTGTAGATCTAATAATTCAGAATTCCATTCTCTGTTTTTTTTACACCAAGTTAGGGTTTTACCGTATATGTAAGCTTTTAATAGGTCCCATATATTTTTTTTTATTTATCTCTGTGGTGCAATTAATACCTAAGAAGAACTGTAATTCAGATAATAACCAGGGTTTGAACTCTTTAATTTTAGTTATATATGCTGGAATTCGGGTCTATATTATATCATCGAACACTTAAAAAAGTGAATGATGAATAATCAACCACATGTAAGTGAAAGCTTACAATCTCAAATGCTCAGAACAGCAATTTTTTTCCAAGGGAAAAAAAATCAATGTTCCAAAAAAAAAAAGGAAAAAAAAAAATTGAAAGAATACATAAAGTGGGGGGCTTCACCCCCACACCCCCCTACTTAAATATACCAACTCTGAGATTGCACTACAGTGCCAAAAATGGTAAAGTAATGGAAGCGGACAAGCAAATTCTTTCCCTGGGAAAGAATTTGCTTAAAAGTCACTTCGCTATTTTGCCTTTTCAGTGTTTTAAGTTTGACCAAGACACATTCAATAGAATGCGTCCTTGGTCATCTAATAGGAACCCCTGGAATTCTGGAGTTAAAGATTAATGGATTGTACCCATTTTGAAGTTTTAGTATCAATGCATTGTGGTCTGAAAAGGGGCAAGGAGTGATTGAGAAATTAATGATTTTAGAGTGTAAGTCAGGGGCAGCAAATCTATTCTAGTTTGGGTACCAAATCTGTGATCTTGATGGAAAAACAACAAATATTTATCTTTAAATATGAAAGCATCTACAAGATGAAATGATTCTACCCACTTGTTTAAACTTTTGATACAGCAGATGTATGTAGCAGTCTTTTTTTTTTTTATATAGTTTCAGAAATATTGAATATACAGTTAAAGTCTCCTCTTAATTTCAAGTTGCCTTTATAATTAATGGAAATGAAATCCATGTGTTTTTAACAGCTCCTGTTCCAATGCCTGGGAACCAGCATATATTGGTTAGGGTCCATATTCTATTATTATATTTAACTATTACTAATGCCATAGGGCCTTCCTTATCCTCATACTTATAAATGATTTCTGGGTTAATCACATTTGATTTCCATACAATTGTTAAACCTTTTGTCTTTGTCTTATAAGTGGATTGTGCCAATATCATATATTCTTTAGGATTCCATTTGCAATTGTCATTTGCTTTGAAATGAGTTTCTAGAAGGAAGACAATTTGTGATTTGTTCAGTTTTAAATATTTCAGTACATTTGATCTCTTGCTAGGATTGTTTAAGCCATTGGTATTTAAAGATAATAAAGTTAAATCCATCTTAGGTTATTTAGACTATGTATGTTTTGATTTATTTTGACTATTAAACATTTTCCTCTGATAACTATAAAGTATATGTTTGAGGTTTTAAAGGAAATTATCAGTTTTATACTTTGAGTGTTTACCAATAAAGTAATGTTTTGGTCAGGCATACTAAAATGGTTTGTTAAGTAACAAATTTAAATTAATAAATGTTAAAAAAAAATAAATGTTAACAAAACTAAGATTCACACTAGCCAAAGGAATGAAAATCATCCTAATCATTCCTAATCTGATGGATAAACCTAAGTCCATCAGATTATCACTCATACCTTGACAATCCAGAATATCTGAGTTCTATAAATTGAATTATCATAGGGAGTATATTTGTAACAGGAATAAGCAATATTTATATTATTTTGAAAAGCTATAGTAATATTCTATATTAGACAGAATTCTAATACAATATAAATGTCTACTCATTGTATAAGCTATTAATATTTACATGAAAAATAGATTTATTTATTTTTATTTTATTTATTTTACATTTGTTTCAAGCAATTCAATCATAGCAAAGTAGGATGTATCATATATAAAACCTCAGTAAAAGATTATAGCACACAGTTATTTAACATATTCACCCTTATTGATAAAGTCTTTCAAAACATATTACTTAATATAAATAGATGGTAATAATATATATACCTAATGTTTATAATACAATGTATTTTACTGGATATATCAAAAGTTATACTTCATTGTTTGCCAGCATTTAAGTAATCACTTTGTTGCTAACTTACTAAAAGCATCAAGTTTGTTTTATGTGAACATTGATGAAAGTTAGTGCATTTTAATTATCAGTGCATCCCTCTTTCCCCCATTTCCTACATATAATGATTTTCATATCTGTCATTTCTTATTATAAAATGAGTGAAATTATAGGGTAAAGACAACAAATTCACTTACTGTGATTAATGATTACAAATTCCCTTTCCATATTCATAAATTGCCATTTTACGGCATATACCGAAAGTTTTTAGATTTAAATGGCACCATTCTATTTTGTATAATCAGCAAAAGTTAAACTGAGTGATTATTGTCACTTTAATACTATTTGCTCAGAATGTGATTGTTGCATTCTGTGACATTCCTAGTGCTGGCTTTTATTGTTTCCCTTGAACAACTTTGTCAGTTAGATATCACATATGAAACATTAGTTACCTTGGTAGCAGCTTAAATATTATGTATGTTCAAGATGGGTTACAAAACCACAACTCAAGTTAAATCAATTATATGACTTGTTATGCACATTTACTTATATGAGAAAATCATCATGCTTCCCATTCATGTTCAATATAGTGTATGTCATTTATGACAAGTTAAAACAGTAGTGTTATCATACACAAGCCCATGTTATTAAACTGTCTATTGTCAATTTAATGCTATTTGTTCAGAATATGATTGTTACATTCTGTGGCATTTCATGTTCAGACTTCTATTGTTTCTCTTGAACAACTTTGTCAGTTTGATGTCATGTATAAAACATTAGTACCTTGGTAACCACTTAAGTATTATATATGGTCAAGATGGGTTACAAAAACTACACTTCAAGTTAAAGCAATTACATGACTTGTCATGCATATTTATTATATAAGAAAATCATCATGCTTCCCCTTGATGTTCAATGTAGTGTATGTCATTTATGACAAGTTAAGACAGTAGTGTTATTATACACAAGCCCATGTTATTTTAAATCCAGTCTTTAATATCTAAATTCAGCAGACTGCTTCATCTTATATGATGATTATATATTTTATGTCTAGATTTACTAAAATCATACATTACATAACTATTGTTCGTGTGGGTTATTTTTTGGCTGTTGCTAAGTTATTTGAGAGACCACAAGCTGTAATACTTATTCTTATTATTAGCTCCTTCCAAACATGTTAATACAGTCCATAGAATTTAAATTATGAGACCCTTCTAGTTTCTTATTTGTTATATTTCCATCCTTACATACACACACATATCAGTACTTCAAGCACAGGCAACGATGCCCATCCAGTTTTGCCAGAATACCATTCACTAGTTCATGGGATGTATTTCCAGGCTATTCTTAAAATATCAAAACCAATATTTGTCCTGTTCCATTTTACCAGCCTGTTCCATGCAGTGGTCACTCTGCCAGTGAACCAATCAACACACCTTCCATTCCCACAGATATTTCCACAAAGGAAATCTGATAGCTTTCTAGCACTTCCTGGCAATCACAAACACCCCTAGAATCAGCTATCTCCATATGCCCAATATGTCCAAGCAAGCTCACGTCCCAGACCACTGCAAAGGGTACTGCACAAGACCAAGTGCTCTTAGTCTTTCACAGTAACTCAGACTTCCACTCTTATGTAAGTCCTTAATGTGTTTGGACCAAAATACATTTTAAATATAAAATTTTGCTTATTATTTATTTATTTATTTTTTGTTATCAAGAATCAACTTAATGAGCTAAATGAAGTGCTGGGAGACCATCAGTATGTATACATGTGGTTTAAAATAGCCCTTTTATTTTATATATATATATATATATATATATATATATATATATTTTTTTAAACCAAAAACGTCATTGCCGAGAATCATCTCGGAGGCTCCTCAGAGCCGTTAAGTATTATCGTCACTCTGTGTACGTTACCATAGCAACCTGGGAGCATCTGTTTCTGTTAGTGTGTCTGTGTACTGCATACCAGAGGCTCGCAATGCACATGAAGCAAAGCTTCACTTCACTGCAACTTCAAGCCGAAATTCCCTCCCTTTCAGCGAGGCAACAGCCAGGAAAAGAATGGAGAGCAAACAAATAAAAAAAAAAAAACACCCAACAAGCCACCACAACAAGAGCTAACACATTATTCCAGCCATCCCACCTCTCACTCAGCAGATGTATAAGCAAACGATTCTCTTCCAAAATATCCCAAATCACAGTTTTATCCACCCCCTTTCCCTGGATCCAGGCTAACCAAATGTCTCTTCCCAATACACAAGCATCAGTAATCCTCGATCACAAGTCACAACCCACAGATTCCCAGAGACAAAAATGGCAACATACAATAGCTGCCAGACACAGCTGCATCCACACACACCATGTCAGGCTTAATCAAACAGCACTTGAAGCTATGATACCTGCCATAATTGATATTAACTATGTCTAGACAGAATAATAATGACATTTGTACTAACTGCCAGACACAGCTGCATCCACGCACATCATATCAGGACTGATGGTGATATCAGGCTGAAAACAGAGGCTATAGAATCACAATGGATTTTAGATCTAACAGCCCATGTTAAACCAGGGCTGAATGATATGGTACCCCTGAAACCCACTCTCAAAAATAGGCGTGCTTTTTATTGAATTTTTATTTTCATTTCTATTATTTTTATTTTATTGAATAAACATCAGTAGTAATATGTGCCTTTAATTATTAATTGAATAGTTTGTATTAGGACAACCCACAGAAAAAGGCGGGTTTTTTCTGAGTACTGATTGGTGTAAGTATTTTTTAAAAATGAGATGTTTGTAAGAGCACTTTTGTCTGATGAAGGGTTTAGCCCGAAAGCGCTCACTTTTTTACTCTCAGTGTTTTAATAAATATTTATTGTGTTCGTACAGCAGCAGTTCCCAGTGATTTTCTTACTTTGCATTTGTTGATAATTGGAAGCACTGGGATTAGGCTAAGCACTAGCTTTCTTCTTGCATAATTGATATTAACTATGTCTAGACAGAATAATAATGACATTTGTTCTAACTGCCAGACACAGCTGCATCCACGCACATCATATCAGGATTGATCAAACAGCACTCGTAGCTGTGATACATGCCATAATTGATATTAACTATATTTAGACAGAACATTTGTACTAAGAGCTTGCTACTATTATTTAACCAGGATATACATGATATTTCTAAATCATACTTTAACTGAAGAAAGCATTAGTCTCTATGACATTTGTTTTCAAAACACTCCACTGTTACTGCTATTATATATGATGTTAATGCATTACATTTGAGTCTGAACTCTTATGAATAGTACCTTGTTGAATTAGTTAATTAATTAATTAACTTATTATAAGTAAAATCAATGAAAAATGAACAAGATAAGTATTCACTGAGTTCAAGTAGGGGAATAGAAATTGTTATGTCTGTATTATATGTTGCTTTGTTCGGCTTATATATAATGTAAATAGTAACCCATCTTGACCTACCTTTGTGAAAAATTATTGGGCTCTTTGAACATTCTGAATAAATCATTACTTTTTCCCAGTCATTTAAGAAACATTGCCAAACCTTATCAGGCATTGATTGTAAATTAAGGGTGATTTTCTCCAAGCAGATTTTAATATTAGTTCCTTGTCCAGAAATGAAATAAATTTTATAACTATGGATCTAGGTAGAGTATTTGTTGAGTTAGAAGCAGGTTTCCTCAGTAATCTATGTGGCCTTTCAATTCCAAATGAAAGTCCTTCTTTCAAGTTTAAAAATTCAGGAATCCAGGTTGTTAAGAATGAAATAATGTCTTCATCTTCAGTGTTTTCAGGCAGACCAAAGTTCCTTATGTTGTTTCTCCTTTCCCTGTTTTCTAAGTCATCTATTTTGTTAAGCAGCCATGTATTCTGTTTAAGCAGAAATTCTTTTTGGAATTCTTCCTCTTTGAGTCTCCCTTCAATCTCATTTAGAGAAGTCTCTAAATTTGTTATTTTTGTATGGTGTTGCTGTAATACTTCCTTAAGATTCAGTCTGCTTTTGAGAATTTAATTTGAGGTTTTCTAAGTCATTTTTTAAAGCCATCCATCTTCAAAGATAGTTTCTGTAAGGTAGATGTCATCAATTGCAGTTCTTTTTTCAAAGCAGTATCTGGATGAGAATTCCCTGAGTTGTTTAGATTCAGTACTCAATATATCTCCAAGTTACTTGACAGAGAAATTTTTGTATATCTCCACTAAAATTGATATTTATGTAGTTTAGTAGTTTATCTATAGATTCCTGATGTTTTAAACTTGAAAATAATAAAAATTTTCCTATACTATTATACTAGTTTATGGAGCTCTCAAAATTCACTGCTCTCAGTTGGCCATCTGGGCTCCGCCCCCTCAAAAAACTCCCGCTTTTTGATTACATTGAATCACTATAGAAAAGCTGCAATTACTTCCGGCTTTTCCATGGCACTTCAGTTATGTCACCAACCCAGACCTGCAGGCAGACCTATTCCCTGTTAGACTGCAATTCATAAAGGGTGTGGGGACTGGGGCAGTAAGAGCCCTACAACCATTGTGGTGGTAGTGTGGTTTGTTTTTAGTGCTTTTACAGATGCTAAAGAAAAGTAAGACTGAGATTTGTCTTTTTTTTCTTCCTTACAGCCAAGCCAGCCAGCCAAGACAGTTATCTAGGCATTCATCCATTTAGCCAGCCATTCAGCCACCCATCCCATTATCCTTCCATCCATCCAGCCATCCAGCCATACAGTCATCCAATGTGCCATCCAGCCTTCCAGCTTTCCAGCAATCCAGCCATCTATTCATCCAGCCAGCCATCCAGCCAGTCATGAAGCCAGCCATCCAGTCATCCAGCAATCCAGCTATCCATTCATCCAGCCATTCATCCATCCAGTTAGCCACTCTAGCAGTCAGCCAGCTAGCCACTACAGCAGCCAGCCAACTAGCCACTCCAGCAGTCAGCTTTCCAGCCAGCTAGCCACTCCAGCAACCAGCCAGCCAAATAGCCACTCCAGCATAAGGTTGCCACACATCCCATTATCAGTGGGGCACTCACAGGTTGAGCTGTCTTATCCCATTGTCCACTGTGCAAAGCAGTGAGACATGAAAAGTCCTGCTTTTCAATCTCACTGAATCACCATGAAAAAGCTGCAATTACTTCTGGCTTTTCCGTGGCAATTCAGTTATATCACCAACCCAGACCTGCAGGAAGAGCTATTCCTGTTAGGTCCATGGGTTTTAAATTGTGCAGCAATTGGCTGGAGTTCATGAAAGGGGTGGGGACTGGGGCAGGAAGAGCCCTACAATCATTGTGGATGAAGAGTGGTTTGTTGCTTTTACAACCACTAAAAAAAAGAAAGACTGAGATTAGTCTTTTTTTTTTCTTCCTAACAGCTGAGGCAGCCAGCCAAGCCAGCTATCCAACCATTCATCTAGCCATCCAGCCATCCATCCTATTATCCAGCCAGCCAGCCAGCAATACAGCCATCCATTCATCCAGTCAGCCATCCAGTCATCCAGCAATCCAGCCATCTATTCATCCATATGTCCAGACATCCATCCATCCAGCTAGTCACACCAGCCAAACAGCTAGCCACTCTAGCAGCCAGCTAGCAAATCCAGCAGCCAGCCAGCTAGCCACTGCAGCAGTCAGTCAGCCAGCCAGCTTGCCATTCAAGCAGCCAGTTAGCCACTCTAGTAGCCTGCCAGCTAGCCACTCCAGCAGATAGCGAGCTAGCCACTCCAACAGCCAGACAGACAGACAGCTAGTCACTCTAACAGCCAGCCAGCCAGCTAGCCACTCAAGCAGCCAGCCAGCCAGCTAGCCACTCCAGCAGTCAGACAGCCAGCTAGCCACTCCAGCAGTCAGTCAGTCAGCTAATAAGTCCAGCATTCAACCAGCCAGGTAACCACTCCTGCAGCCATCCAGCCAGCTAGCTGGCCACTCCAGCAGGAAGCCACTCCAGCAGCCAGCCAGCTGTTGTACCCATAACTGCATCTCTTTCACAACTGCTGTGGTGATGTTATTGTAGAGGGTGTGGCCATTGTCATATTGGCTACACCACCATGTCCCACTTTGGCCCATTCAAAAAGAGGCAACCCTACTCCAGCAGTCAGCCAGCCAGCTAGCCACTCCAGCAGTCAGTCAGCCAACTAGCCACACCAGCAGTCAGTCAGCCAGCTAGCCACTCCAGCAGTCAGCCAGCCAGCTAGCCACTCCAGCAGCCAGCCACCCAGCCAGCCAGCCACTCCAAGAGCCAGCCATTCCAGCAGCTAGCCAGCTGCTGTACCCATAACTACATATCTTTCACCACTCCTGTGATGATGTCATGGCACAGGGTGTGGCCATTGTCATATTGGCAACACCCCCATGCCCCACTTTGGCCTGCTTAAAAGGTGGCAACCCCAAACATATATCAATATAGTGCTATGATTCATAATCACAATATTTCCCCATTTGTCAGCTGATTTTCTAACAGTATTCTTATTACATCCCAACTTCTACAAATCAAGTCATTCCTCCTTTTTAATATTGTTCTGAATAATCTGATAGTGTCTAGAGCTCTGTTTAAAAATATCACGTCACTCACTTTGAAACAACTTATACAAAGTGTTAAGAGAAACATTATTAAAAATAGGAGTAAAATTATTTTTGAATGAAAAGGAATGTGTATTTTTCTATAACCTCTATAAGCAGAAAGCTCATCTGAACAAAATAAAAAATAAATTGCTCACCAAAGGATCCTCTGTAATCTTTTATTAAATATGTTTAAAAAATCAATTTCGTTAACCATTTTTTGTGAAAATGTGCCTTCAAATAAAGCTTGTATATGATATTATGCAATTCAATACTTAAATTACACAATTATATACATTTGTCAGTACCAATTTCAGCCTCCAAAATGACGCAGTTAATTGTGAGTCACTGAGTTTATATTGTGAGAAATTACTGATTTCAAAGCTGGTACATTCATTCTTAGGTGTATCTGAAGGGTAAGTATCATGCCACTGTACTGCTTGGTTCCATCCCCTACAGAATTTTTAAACAAGACACTGTCTAATTAAATCAAGCAAAGTTAGTTTTGCTAGTAGTAATTGTTGAGATGCAGCAGTTGTACATAATAAGGGACTATGCTGAATAAAGAAGTCCAGGTTGTATGGCCTGTATAATTACCTGACTGAATGCAGTAGAAAACAGAACATAGATCTACAGGGTCTGTGTTTCACAGGGCACCAATTAAGGAAAGCACCTGTTTAAAAGTAGGGGAGATTAGACATAGCAGCAAGGAAGAAACACAAGGCTACCAAAGAGAAATGGAATACATTAATCCACAATCAACTACAGCTGTAACTAGTAAAACAGGTAACATTCACTCAGCATAGTACAGCATGATAAACATGCAAAAACAATCTCAATAGAGTATTCTAACAATATTTAAAATCATTTAATATAGTACTTATAAAATAATATAAATAATGTGTCAGGTATCATTAAGGAGATGCAGCCTACTTCACTGGTATAGATAGATGGAACTTTGACTTGGACTCTGGTGTGTTGGGGTTGATTGGCAGCCCCAGCACTGCAGGAGTTAGCACCTTTAAATAAGAAGTGAAGGAACATAGTCCAGTCACCTACCCTTTGGGGAGGCAAAGCTCACTCAGAGACACATGGAGTGGGGCAGTTTCCCTGTTGGACACTAGGGAAACAACAACTCATGCTTTGGTAGGAGATGCAAGGCTATCTAAGAGGACATGAAGGGAAACCCTTCAGTGCAGCTGAATGCCATTCCCCTCCCTTATGTTTTGTTTGATGTATGCAAGGATGGGGAAGCAAAGAAAAATCTTGAAACACCACTGATGTCTGTTTTACTGATGGCCCCTCCTCATTCTCTCACAGCTCAGTGATGGGAGATGAATGGGATGATTGACTGGGAGTGGGCTGAAGATTGACAGGCAGTGGCACAAACAGGGGAAAAACTATTAGTAGAGCAATAAGACAGCATGTTATACACTGTGACAGGAAACTGATTAATGTCACTAAGTGTATTACTTTATACAAAATACAAAATAGTATGCCCATATGCCAACTATTTGCGCGAGTTAGAAAAAACAGCTACACACCATAGAGACCAGTTACTTGAATTGCTTTCTGGCAGACTACAACAGGGAATTGTAAAGGATGACATTGCATATACCATTAAAGTTGAGAGGTTGGATAATGGATAGCTTATATATTAGCAATGTAATATGCTCACTTAAAAGTGCAATGAAAGGAAGCCAGGAATTCAAATTATAACATAGGTATTAATCAGACCCTTCAGAGTGACATATGGCAGCCAGTCAAGTGCACACATGCACACATTACACAAAAGGAGGCTTGACCATGAGTTCAATCTATGAGGTGCAGTAAACAGATCAAAATATGATAAAAAATAGAAGAGTATAACACTGTGTAAGTGCAAGAAGCTACATGCTAGTGGGATTTAGAAATCAAGCTGTTACATTCACAAGACAGTGCTACTCTGTTGTTGTATGACATAAAACAGATGAAGGGAAAGCAAACATGTGTCAACTAACTCAAGACAACACAAGGTATAGTGTTCCAAAGAGGGCAAAGGTTGCAACATGTAGGTGTATAAAAAAGTGAGTTAGGCACCAGTTTAGACAGTGTGCTGCAATTAGAAAACTATTAATAGCTGGATATCTAGCTAACTGAGCCGAAGAAACCTGATAGTTCTCAGATGTTAATTTGTTATGAGACAAGTTAGCAGATGTATTCCAAGATTCATAGGATTATAGGTGTTTACTAGGCTAAAGACCACAAGGGCCTTTTTAAGCCTAGACATGAATCCCAAATCTCTAAAAAGTTCTGGTACCTTTGATAAGTGCAAGCAAGAGCATGGGAGATGAAATATTTACAAACAGGGGCTTAGGAGATTAACCATTTCCAGGCTGCCTGTGTCCATAGGAGATTAACCATTTCCAGGCTGCCTGTGTCCATAGGAGATTAACCATTTCCAGGCTGCCTGTGTCCATTACAGACATAGGTGCCAAACCAGGGATGAATTTCCTTTTCCACATCTAGGTGTCCAAGTTGCATTTGAATTGTGTTAGTGAGGACTTCTGCTTCATGTGGATGGGAACTCTGTTCCAGAGAAGAGTAGTGTCTGGGATACATACCTGTCTCTCCAGCAGGTCCTGTTTATATCACAAGCAAGGTTTATGTCTTTAGAATGAGTAATTCTGCACTGTTTGTTTTGTGGATATGCAGAGAATCCATCAGAGGGGAGGTCTGACAATGCCTTGTATATCAGTCATAGATCTCCCCTCAACAGTGTAGGAGACAGGCTCTAGAGAAAGGGCCTTGAGGCAGTATGCATAGGACACAATACATACACCTTGCATTCTTTTAGTGAAGAACCTCTGTGGACGTTCCAACTGTTAGATATTGCTTGGTTAGTTACATATCAAAGGGGGCATTATTCTCAATGATAGGTCTATTGAATGTCAAATGCAATGGAACAATGACTTCTTTGGACCTAAATGCCATACCATTGTTTACAAGTTTCACAACATAGAATGATTTTCTCACTACTGTAGGCATGTGATGGTTATAGGCTAGATTACTGTCTATGTCTATCTACAAGTCCCTTAGTACTGGGTCAACTCTAAGGGGTGTGTTGTCAATATGATAGCTACCAGGGGTGGATGACTTCCCGAAGGATACTAATATGCATTTTTTGGCATTATTTTTAGTCCATGGATCTGACAGTAGTTATTTTTCTGTGCCAGCTCTTCTTAGAGAACATTCATCTTAGTGGGGGATTCAGTGAGAGCTCTTAATTTGCAATCATCTGCAGATTTAATCAGCCAGAGGCCACAGACATTTTCCTTAACTTCAGAGAAGTAAATACCAAAAAGGAGTGGCCCCTGGACAGATCCCTTAGGGAGTCTGCTTGTGACTGGCCTCTTTGTAGAGGTGGACTCCACAGTTCTAATTTCCTGGGCCCTGTCTGTGATCCAGAAGGCTATCCACTGGGTCACATAAGAGTTAGTACCCAACCTCCACAGTTTGTCAACAATACCAATGTGGGGTATTATGTCAAATACCTTGGCCAGGTCAAGGTAGGTAGTGTGAACCATTTTGCCATAATCCATTGCTTTGGTGACCTTAAACAAGTCTATCAGGTTGAGTAGGCATGACCTGCCCTTAACGAAAACAAATTGGGTTGGTCCTGTGTCTGGAGGTTTTCTACATCATTATTGATCATTTCCATGACAATTGTTTCCATAGCTTTGTATATGAGAGTAGTGAGACTTACGGGTCTGTACTTTCCAGGGTCTGTAGATGACCCACCTTTGTGCAGAGGGATGACTGTTGCTGTTCTCCATTCATGAGGTACAATGTCTGTTCAGATGCTACAGTTAAACAGCAATTCCAGAGAACTTGACAGATCATGTTTCATGCTCTTTAGAAGGCAACATGGGATATTGTCTGGGCCCACTGATGCAGTGTTCTTGGCCTTAGAGAGAGCATTTAGGACCTGTTCCCTAGTGATAGCAGGTGGAGTTATATTTTATGTTATTTCCTGAGGGAAGGTTGTGGAGCATAGAAGGACAAAGTTGGAGCTGAATTTGTTGACCAGTAGCTTTGCAATATCGTCTGCCTTAGTATAGGTGACTCCATTAACAATGAGTTCTGCACACAATTGTTTATTTCCTTTGAGGTTGTGGACATAGCTAAGGAATGCCTTGTCCTTGGTCTGAATTTTGAATTTGGAAGACTTTATTTGTCCTCTGAATTGTTTGTTTAGTTTGATGAGCATGTTTTATCCTGCCAGGTGTTGCACCTACTAATGTTTGCCATGATTTTCTTCCTTATGTTATGCAGCCTATTGATGTTGTGATTCCACCAGGGTAGCTTGGTTTTTGAATTAGTTCTTTACTTCTTCCTGGTGGGCACTGTTGTCTCTTTGCAGCTATTAGCACTCTTATAACAATAAATCTGGACAAAGACTGAAATAATGGAGGGACAAAGGCATTTTCTGCAGGATTTGGAGTCCGAAACTCAAATGTATGTCATTATTTAGTAACTTCAGTCCTAAGAGATTTGGCATGATATCACAAATTTTGAGAGGAACAGTCTAAAACCCATGAGTCAGAAATCTGGATATTCTGCAAAAATCTGGACAGTCGAGAGATATGGAAGTGACTGAGGAAGTGCAAAAATATAAAGAACAAAATCTAGAGATTTTTGAAAGGTATAAAAAAGAAATATGGACATGAGAAAGAAATAGATATCTGATATGGTGCAATATTTACACAAAGGAGAAAGTCAGATTAATTATTACAAAAAGCAGCCTCAAAGAAATTTAAAGAAAAATACAAGCAAAGCCATCCGGATACGTAAAATTTCAACATACAAACAGTTAGATCACAAAGAGGGAATGCAGAACGGAAGATTAGTAAAGCAGAAGTTAAAAAAATTGATGTTGAAGTTATGGATTACCTGCAAAGTGAAGGATTTAGTGTAGAAAATCAAACTCTAATAACACTACAGCAGGGTAGAACAATGAATCTCCAAATTAAGGAGAAACCAGTGGAGTAGGGAACATCTGCTCAGTTGGCATATGAAGATACTTTAAAGCCTTCCATAGGAAACCAGTACAAAAGCTCAGTTGGAGATGCATAGCAAGAGAAGAAACTGGAAACTGTGGCAACTCTTGACGTAGTCAGATGCCAACATGGAGTGATAGTCCAGCGAGTACCCATATGAAAGAGCAATGGATGACGCAGGATGACAGTGAAGAGAATGTGGCACAGGAAGATACTTTGGAACTTCTGTAAAATGCCCGCAGGAAATGGAGAAATGCAGTTTGGGGCAAACTAAGTTGTCCCGGTCCCACGAGTAAAGGAGTAAAGGGGTGTGGGGAGGGTATAGTGGTAGAAAGGAAGGTAAGGATTGCAGTTGGTTAGGATAGTGGGTTTGTGGTGGTGAAAGGGTTAAGGAGAGAGGGAGATGTAAAAGGAAGTGAGGTAGGAGTATGTGGGACTTTTGACAGTACTAAAGGTTTGGGATTAGAGGAAGTAGGCACATTTGGCGTGAGATGGTGGAGTGATAACTAGCTTATGTCCAGATGACCTGTAGGTATCGTGGATGAAGGTAGGCATTGGATGGTGGGGAGAGAAGGGGTTAGGTGGTCTGGGTCAGTTCCCCTTTTGGTGTTTCTAGGGATTAGGTAAAAGGGGGAGGTTGGATTCTGGGAAGATAGTTTGAGCTTACTGATAGGAAAGGGTGGTAGAGTAGTGTGTGTGTGGGTGAATGGCCCGGGGAGTGGATAATGAAAAAAAAAATATATATATATATATATATATATATATATATATATATATATATATATATATATATATATATAAAATGTAGCTTTAGAAGTGGATGGGAATAGTGTTAGGCTTACCTGGGTGGGTGAAGTTTTCCTTGCTCCTGTCGTCTGTCGGTCTCCTGGGGATTCATTGGGCCTGGTTGGTGGGGCTATGCGGTCATGGGACATCCATGGGGGGGAGGCTGGGCCTGTCCTTAGCTCCGTCGGGTAGCAGGCCGTCAGTGCCATGCGGTCGGGATACAATTCCAAAAAAAAAAAAAAAAAAAAACAGTAAGACGTTCCCTCAGTGGTAGTGGTAGATAAAGGGGGGGTCCATCGGTAATCCGGTCCCGGTTAGGTTGGGGGGGTAGCAGTAGAGCATCCCCTCATGCTCCCTGGTGGGTTCGTGGGCCAGTGGTGTTTGTGCCCGGGGTAGATGTTCTCCCGGTGGTCGTGGTTGGTAGTTTTCATTGGGGTATAGTGGCGGATCAGCTCCCCGGTGGTCCAGCATGTTCCCAGCTCCATTTCATTGGTGTTAGTGGTGGCATTTGCAGTTCGCGCTCCCTAGGGGATTCATGGGTCTCCCTGCTCTCCGGTTCCCCTTCAGGATGGCGTCACGGTTGTCCGGGTGTTCCTCGGTCCATAGTAGCTTTTCCCTGGTGGGTTCATGGGTCCAGCATGTTCCCGGCTCCATTTTTGTTGGTGGTAGTGGCGGTTTGCCCTCCCTGGGGGGGCTGTCCATTCACCCTCTGGTTCCCCTTCAGAATGGCTTCACGGTTGTCCTGTTTCACCTTATCCCTGGTGGGTTCATGGGCCGGTGTGTCCATGTTGCTTCCCTGGTGTTCACGGCTTGAGGCGGGGGGTCCGTCATCTTCTTCGTCGGTGTTATAGTGGTGGTTTTTCGGTCCATGCTCCCTGGTGAGTTCGTGGGTGTCGGTCAGTCGGCTGGTCCTTCAGGATGATGTCGTGGCTGGTCGGGTGTCCCTCTGTCCCAGTTTTCAGTGGTGGTGGTGGAGAGTTGGCTTTTCCATCCTCCCTGGTGGTGTAGTTGGTTGCTACTGCCGGTCTTTCAGCCGTTAGGTCCTAGTGCTGGTTCGCGCATGCGCACTGAGTGGAACAACCATTATTTAGATAGAGGATCATGCTGGGAGGGAAGGTAAGTGTGTTTAGCCTTGTTTGTGTGAATGTTGAGGGGACTGGGTGGCTGAGTGATAGGGAGATAGTTAGATGGACTTCATTAATTAATTTTATATATATATATATATTTTTTTTTTTTTTTTTTTTTTTTCTCATAGATACATAGAGGGAGGGATATTGATAGGGGATATGCTAGGGCAGGATGGAGTACTAATGGTAGAAGGTGGCTGACAGGAGGGGTGAAAGGTGATGGTGGGCAGGCAGGGATAAGTTAAGGTGCTGGGCAAAGCAATAACAGGTGTTTGGGAGGAATTAGGGAAGTCGGGCTTATAGAATAGTGCTAATATTTTTTTTCTCTTTTTCATATGGACAAATTACCAGAGCTGAGGCAGGGGTGGCAAGCAATCATGGCCCAAGTGGAGGAGTTCTTCCAGGAGGTGACAGCACTGGAGGTGGTGCAGGAACCTGAGCAGACCCCAGGTTGGAAGAGGCAACGCATGGTGGTGAGAACCCCAGCCAGGGGTAAAAGCAGCAGGCATCGCAGCAGGGGATGGCAGTAGAGTCTCTGGTTCCCAGCACATTGCAGGACAAAGGTGCAGGTAATGGTTTTATTACAACAGCATTGTCAGCGGACCTAGGGGTTGAGGATGGTGGGGTGGGGAGGGATGACAACTTGACAGTTGGGGATCTTGGGGGAGATGTGCAAGGGATAGATGAGGCACAGAGCAGCTAGCACAGGGTGCCAGGTACCTGGTTAGAGATGCAACGGGGGGTGTGGGGTTCCGGGGATAGTTTGGGCTTGGGCTCAGAGGTAGGCTCTGATTTTGGGCTGCGGTCTGTGGATTGGTTGGCTACCCAGTCCTTGGGGCAGGGGACAGGAGCAGTTATTCTGACTCCTCATATTTCCGGTCTGGTTAAAGAGAAAATTTGGAAAGGAGAGTATGTGGATTTGTTTGAGCTGATTGATGTGGAAGGGGTCCAATGGCTAGTGGAAGCAGAGTCCCCTAACAATAAGGACTTGTTAGCGGCCTTAGCAGCATTGGGAAGGCAGAGGGTAAGTAAGCTTTTCCCTAGGACATGGGATAATTGGGTGGTTGGCTTTATTTATTTTATGGCAGTGCAGCTGGAGAAGGACAGATCCTTGGCTCTGCTACTGTTAGGCTATTTTCTTACCATTCGTTATGCACAGCGGTTAAGGTTGGGTAATGCATGGCTCTGGTATGATCAGTGTTTCTGCAAACAGAAGGCTGTGGACCAGTCGCTTCGTTGGGAGGTGCGTCACCCAGATCTATGATTAGCTATGATGATGGATAATTACGTGGGCTCTAACATAAGGTTGAGTGGACCAGAAACAGCGGGTGTGTATTGGTCATTTAATAGTGGCTCCTGTTCATGGGTGGGGTGCAAATTTGCCTATGTTTGTTCGAGATGTGGAGGGAGTCATTTGGCTACTAGCTGTGGTCAGCAGGATTTGTCCTGGAACTCCAGTGTGATGGGTCGTGAAGGTGGTTTTGGTGGGCAAGGCTTTCAGCCAGCTTGGGGGAGGGGTAATTTTCATGGGTCCCGGGGATTTGGACTCGGGTTCTTTAGAGGCAATAGAGGGAGGGGCACTGTTCCCTATTAAGGTGGTGATTCTCTGGGATAAGCTTCATCGGTTTCCGGGCTTGGCCATCAAAGAGGAGATAATACAGGGTTTTCAAAAGGGGTTTCCTATTAAGTCCACAGTGTGAAGGGGTGGGGGGGGTTGCAAGAATTTCCGATCTGTTCATGGTAAAGAGGACATCTTGGAGGCTTTATTGGAGAAAGAGAGTAGGGTGGGGCGGTTATTGGGTCCTTTTGATAGTCCGCCTTTTAGAACTTACAGGGTGTTGCCTTTGGGGTTGGGGCCGAAGAAGCGAGAAGGGGAAGTCAGAGTGATACATCACTTGTCTTATCCGGAAAGGAATTCAGTAAATGATTTTATTGCAGAAGAGGAGGTTAGGGTGCATTATGC
The DNA here is from genome assembly GCF_019279795.1 of Protopterus annectens. NCBI lineage: Eukaryota > Metazoa > Chordata > Ceratodontiformes > Protopteridae > Protopterus > Protopterus annectens. Next base: position 359,882,210 of record NC_056728.1, read on the forward strand.
TTCCTTAGATGATGCAGTAAAAGTGATTAGGGAATTTAGGGAGCCATGGTTGGTTAAGGTCGACATTGGGTCGGCTTTTCAATTGTTGCCTATTAGGAGGGAGGATTGGCCACTATTGGGGATGTGAGTAGGAGATAAGTACTACTTTGATAAAGCTATGCCCATGGGTTGTTCAATGGCATGTGCGACTTTTGAGAAGTTCAGTACAGTATTGCATTGGATTTGGCAGCAAAAAGCGGGGACGCAAAAGGCAGTGCATTATTTAGATGATTTTCTGTTGGTGGGCGAAGGAAAGGTAGGAGCAGAGGAGGGTTTGTGGGAGTTTACGGTCATGTGTGAGGAGTTAGGGGTACCATTGGCCCAGCACAAGATGAAGGGTCCGGAAAGGGCATTATAATTTCTTGGATTAACAGTTGATGCAGAGCAGGGATTGTTTTGTTTACCAGAGAATAAAATAGAGAGGCTTAGGTTGGTGATACGTTCAGTGGTGAGTAAGGATATGATTCAGATCCATTCAGTTATGGAATTGCTGGGGCTTTTGAATTTTGCCTGCCGAGCGGTACACCCAGGGCGATCTTTTTGTAGGTCACTGTTGTACTTGCTGAAAGGGGGTAAGAGCAAACACCATTGGGTTAGGGTGCGAGAGGACTTGGGGTTGTGGAATGGGTTTTTGCAACAATTTAATGGGATATATTTTTAGCAGTCAAGCTGGGTGGGGCAGGAGGAACTTCAGTTGTTTACGGACGCAGCTGGGGGTGCTGGCATGGGGACCTATTTTAAGGGTCGGTGGTTTGCAGCTGAATGGCCTCAAGATTGGGAGGAGGTATGGAAGCGGGACGTGGCCTTTCTGGAATTGATGCCTATATGGGCAGCTTCGGTAGTGTGGAAGGAGCAACTGAGGGGCAAATGAGTAGTTTTTCACTCAGACAATATGGCTGTAGTGAGGGTATTGCAAAAGAAGACAGCTAAGTCGGGCTTGTTATAGTTGGTATTATGTAAATTGGTTTTGCAGGGCCTTCTAATAAATTTTTCTTTTACAGGAGTGCATGTGCCTGTTGTAAGGAATGAGATTGCTGATAATTTGTCCCGATTTCAGTTTCGCAGGTTTCGAGGGTTGGTTGCATGGGCGGAGGAGGTGCCAGAAATCCTGCCAGAGGAGGTGTGGAATCTTGGTTCGATGTAGCCAGGTGGTTGGTATGGCATTCCTGGGCCCCTTCTACAAGGAAGGCGTATGGTAGGGTTCTTTCTGATTTTAATCAGTTTATTTTGCAGCTGCCAGAGGAGGAAGGGGTATAGTCAGAGGAATTAATACTGTGCTATGTAGCTCGTGCTTGGGGGTTAGGCAGGGCTTTGCAGACGGGTAAGGTTGATTTGGCGGCGATTAATATTTTTGCTAAAGTAGCGAGGTTGCAGGGTTTCACTAAATCTTGGATATTAGGGCGTATGTTAAGGGGATGGGGGAGAATGGTGGTGGAACATAAAGATACTAGATGGCCAATTATGAGGGTTATATTGAAAGTTTTGTTGAAAGGGTTAGGTTTGTTGCATGGATTATTTTATGTGGGGTCATTTATGTACATGGCTATATTTTGACGCTTTTCGTATTTCGGAGTTTTTAGGCTCATTATATTAGAAGGATGTCATTATAGGGGAGGGAGAGGTTACTATTGCATTAAGGAGGAGTAAGACAGATCAGTTGGGTAGGGGATATGTGGTGGTGCTTAAATCGGACAGGAATCATTGCATTTGTCCAGCAATGTGGGCAAAAGAAATTATGAGGAGGTGAAAGGGGAGTGTGGAGCAGTTCATTTTTTGTTCAGTGGATGGGAAGGTGGTGTTGAGTAGTAGATTCATACTTTTAGTGAGGAAGGTTTTACGTTGTATGGGATTTCCAGCTTAGAGGTTTGCAGCTCATTCATTTAGGATAGGTAGGGCTTCAGATTTAGCTAGAGAGGGTAGTTCTATTAAATTGATTAAAAGGGTGGGAAAGTGGTCTTCAAATGCATTTTTGTCTTATGTTAGATAAGTTGTGGTCTGATGATTAATTTTTCTTCTTTTGTTTTCGGGAAGCACATTATCATCTTGGGGCATTCGTTCATCCACTGGGCAGAAAAGCGTGTTTTAGTTAGGGATGATGGGGTAAATTTGGGTTTAGCACATTTAGGGTGGTCAGTGTCTTGGCATGGTGTTAGGGGGCTTAGGTGGGATGGGTTGTTACATGAATTTGAGAAGGCTAAACTGAAGGCGGATTGTCCATATATATTGGTCATTCATTTAGGGGGTAATGACTTGGGCATTGTTCCTAAAAAACAATTGGTGGATATTATGTTGTGAGATTTGATGAGATTACAGGCATTGTACCTGGGTATGGAAATTGTGTGGTCAGAGCTGGTTCCGCGTTTGTGTTGGAGGGCTGTGTATAGTCATAAGGAGATTGAAAGGGTTAGAAGATGTGTAACTCAAAGGTTGGCTAGGCAATTAAGGATTTTGGGGATGCATACTATTGACCATGGAGATTTTGGGGATGGAGAGGAGTCTTGGTATCGGACGGATGGAGTACACCTTAATGATGTGGGTCTGGATCTTTTTAATTTGCATCTGAAACTCTTTCTAGAGGATATGATTGCGGCTAAGGTTTAGTAGGGGGAACAGCCTGGGATCAGGCTGGTGGCAGAGAAGAGGGACAGGATTGTCCTCTTCTGTTCCCCCTCTAAAGAAGGTGTATTGATTTATGGTTTTGGTATGGTGTGAGGTGAGTAGGTACGCTGCCTTTTTATGTGCGTGAATAGGTAAGCTGCCCCGGTGGAGAAGGTATCTAGGTGAGTTGGTACACTGCCTTGAGATAAAGTTCATCCAGGGTGAGTGGTGATGCTGCCCGGAGATCATCGTTGTTGAAGAAGTTAATTAATGTTGTTTTTTGTGTACATAGTTCATTGTATAATACATTTTAATAAAGGTCGTCAAATGTCTTTTTGTGTGTAGTGTAGTTATTTAAGCTAGTTATTTAAGGGGGGATGGGACAACCAAGAATATGCCCTAAGTTTAGAAGAAAATGATCTAAGAGAAGAGCTGTTTGATTTAATAGAAATGCACATACATATTAAGATTAATGAAAGAAAAAGACTACAGAAAATCAATAAAACCAACAAAGTTTGAAGTCTGATAAATGAATACAGTATTTAGGACTGAAATTCATGCGATGTAACAGAAACAAATTGGATATAATACTGTGTAGCTAAATTAATAACAGATAAAGTCTTACTACAAAAATATAGGGCAGTAAGGGATAGGAAGGCGAGAAAACAAATGCTATTGTGAAAGTATTGAATAGAGAAAACTATAAAGCATTTAAGACGTGCCAGTATTAAAAGAGTACAGAAGAGGAAACAGATCAACAAAAATACTCAGAAAGATTAATGTGATAAAGCAATGTGCAGTATCAGAACAGATCAAAGTCTATTGTGCACTATCGCAAATAATAAACTAAAAATATCAGCACATGCAGAAATACTTAGAATATATGCAAATAAATATAAAGGAAAGTACAAAATAAGCAATTTAAAAAATACATAGAATATTGGGAAACAAGGCAAAAGGAACTGAAACACACTAGAAAAAGAAAAGAAATGGATACATTTTGGGGAAACATCTATGATGATTCTGTGGAACATAACAAAGATGCTGAATGGATATAAGTATAAGAAAGAATGAAACGTTCAAATTTGCAGGATATAAAATGGAATGAAATAATGGCCAGATAAATTGAAACAATATTAAGAAAACCGCTTAACTGGAAAACTACAGGCCCAGATGCAATACCTAACTTCTGGCTAAAAGTATTAACATCTTTGCATGAAGATTTACCCAAGAGTAACAACTATTTACATGCGTACTCCGAATAGACGACCAAACTGGTTAACAACAGGAAAAACAATGCTACTTAATCCTACTTAATACTACTTAAGAGCAAACCTGCAAACTATCCTAAAACTATAGACCAATGACTTGCCTTCCAATGACATATAAACTATACACTGGAATTGATGCCGACATAATTTATAGTCACGTAAAAGAAATCATGGCAATAGAACAAAAGGGTAACAAAAGAAAGTCATATGTAACAAAGGCGCATTTGTTGTTAAATAAAGTCATAATGGAGAACTGTAAAAGGGGAAGAATTTAATTACGGCATGGATAGACTACAAAAAAAAATTGGCAGTATCCCACAGTCATGAAGAAAAGAGTGTCTAAAACATGTATAAGATACACTCTACACTGATTGATTACAGTACAGAAGCCATGAAACAGTGACAACCCACTTTGCAGTTAAGCCTTAATAAAGGACAACTCATTACTACAGGGATAAAAAAATTGAAAGGGGATATTTCAGGGTGACTCCTTGTCACCATTGCTCTTTTATCTAACCCTTAACCCATTAAGTTGTCTACATAACAGATTAGGTCATGGCTACAATTTGGCTCCCAGAAAACAACAAAGTGTAAAGACTTCTCATCTTTTTTTTTTGTGGATAATTTAAAACTGTATATTTCATCAGATGAGGAACTGAAAGCACCATTGCAAGTGGTCAAAACTTTTTCAGATGATATAAGAATTACATTTTGTCTTGATAAATGTGGAAAAGCAACCTTTAAAGCAGGTAAGCTGTAGCACCAAGAAAGCATCAGCCTGAGACAAGAATGTGATATAAAAGAACATATTTGGGAACTGATAAAGGATCAACAATAAAACATGAAAATATGCGAATAAAACTTACTAAGGAGTATTTTAGAAGACAAAACTTAATACTGAAAATGGCACTGACATTTAGGGACAACATCCAAGCTATAAACCAATTTGTTCTTCCTGTCCTAACTTATAGTTTTGGACTGACTGACTGTGGGTGTTGGATAAGATGGGCAGGAAAACAAGAAGGATACTTTATACTTATCAAATGATTTATAAAAATCATTGTATACCCCATTCTGAAGGAGATAGGGGCCTTCTCAAAATTGATTACATTTATAGATCAGCAGTTGCAGGACTGCATACATATCTTCTGACCTCACAAGACCCAAACATAGTGAAAGTTTTAAAACGTCAGGAGAATAAGTCTAAGATGACTTCCCTGCTAAATTTAACAGAAGCATATCGGTGTGAAGTGGGAATGGAAATCAAACCAGAAGTAGATAAAAATCAGGCAGCTACTGAATGTGCCAAAAAATAAAAAGAAAGAATATAAGGTGAAGGACCAGATAAGAAGGCAAGAAATGTGGGAAAATGCATAAATGTATTTGCAAGTATAGCAAACTCTTGGAACAACCTCATTTTGATCAGGATCGAATGCAGGAATGTTTAAGGAGAGGTGAATTTAAATCAAAAGACAAAAGGTTAATAATGGCAGCCCAAGGGAGTGGACTATGTACACATTTGTTTACAAAGTCCATTGAATATGTGGGAGAAACATACACATGTAGGGTTTGTACAACAGAACTGGAAACATTTGCACATCTTGTTGCAAGTTGTGATATACTAATGGCAGAAGGACTCTATACTGAAAGGCATAATAATGTGGCAAGACTGTTGCATTGGGTATTGTGCAAACATTATGATATTGAAATAGCTGAAAAAGATTGGAAACATGAGCCACAAAGCATTACAGAAAATAATAAATGTGTATATCACATGGGATCACCCATTAACAAAAAGTACATGTGAGAAAACTAGATATAGTAATCCATGAAACTTAGACAAAGCAGCATTGATCATTGAAATTGCTAAACCCAGTGACGACAGTGTCTTACTGAGAGACACAAAGTCATAAAATACCAGGATTTGTAAGTAGAAACTAGGGCATTGTCGAAGAAGGATGCCCATACAGTTCAAATAGTAGTAGGAGTACTGGATCTTATATAAAAGAATTTACAATTGCACTTAGATATGTTACCGATACATGTAACTCCATATGAAATGGAGAAGAGGTCAGTACTGGACATATTGCAGGTGCTGTGAAGAGCATTTCTGGCTAACTTCAAAGATTGAAACAATACTAATTTCATGAACTTTAATCATACTTTGACTTAAAAATAGGGTCCATTGCCGTCATAGTATTAGAAACTCAAAAGACTTGGAGAAATTAAAATGGAGTTAAGTGTTCTCTAAAACAATATCATGTTCACCATCTTCTAAATAGACTATTAAAAGAACCTCATACACTGAATGTATAGAATAAAGGCAAGTAAACCACCAAAGAGCAAAACTGCCCATGTAATTCCAAATATAACACTATAAGAATGGGGTGGGGGATAAATTATTAAATCAATTGAAAAATATAATTTATCTTAAGTCTCATTCAAATGGCATTATGGTAAAACAGACACGAGACTAAAAAACATGAAATAAAGTACTCTAAAAACCCAAAACACAAACATGACACTATAAAACTAAACAAAACTTATAAACCAAACAATTTAAGCAATACCAGAAACTGACTATATAATAAAGAGAGGTCTGAACAGTTACAAAAAAGAATTCAAGAGACCTCCTATTCCCAATACCCCAAAGAACTTAAGTAAGATAACATTCAATAGGCAACTTATGCAATTACTCAGTGCAAATGCACTAGAGATGGTTCTCCAGTCATTAAAAAAAGATAAATAAATAAATAAATAAATAAATAAAACGAGACAAAGCTGTTCAACCGGATATGTATGGCTCAGGTATTATAGTTTGTATAATAAATGAAACATCTTGTCATGCATAATTATAGCATAACCTTCTAAATCACAACTTACTCACCCCTACTCAACATGGCTTTCGCCCCTGTCACAGCACAACTACTGCTCTACTCTCCTTCACTCACACCATTGCAGAATCTTTGGGCAACAATAAGCTTACTTCCTATCTCTTTCTCGACCTCTCCAAAGCTTTTGATACAGTGTCTCATCTATTACTTCTATCTAAACTTGCTAACCTTCACCTTTCCACCTCCACCCTCAGCTGGTTCGCTAGCTATCTGTCTGGATGCAGTCAGTCAGTCAAATGGCTCTCTTCCCCTTCTCCTTTCTTGCCTATCTCTACTAGTGTTCCACAAGGTTCCATCTTGGGTCCCCTCTTATTCAACATCTTCACCAATGATCTTTTCACCTCATGCTATCAGTCTTCTCTCATACAATATGCAGACGACTCCACAATCATTTCTACAGCCAACAACATCTCTGACCTACACTCCCTAACCCAAACAGCTCTACTTTCCACTGAACAATGGCTTTCAGAAAACTTACTGATTCTCAATCCCACAAAAACCAAACTCTTACTCTTTCTGCCCCACTTTCTTACTCATCATAAATCCTCCTTTGTCATTAAGTCTTGTAATAACACAGCTATACTACCTGAAACCCACACCAAACTCCTAGGAGTCATCATCGATGATGAACTAAAATTCAATCAACACATACAGCAATGCATAAAGAAAACACATCAGAAACTAGGTCTCTTATACCAGTACAAAAAATATCTCAGTTCCGAGGCTAGACTCACCCTAGGACAAGCACTTCTCCTCCCCTCCCTCCTTTATGCTGCTCCAGTTCTCACAAATATCCAAAAAACTACCCTGAACAAGCTCCAACAAGCCTACCACACAATAGCCAGATTCATCACTAACTCCCCAAACAACACACACCACTGTATTGCTTTAAAGTCTCTACAATGGCTTGAACTCCCACAACTACTACATCTCTACCAGTTTCACTTGCTGCACTCTATGCTCTTTAAACCATCCTACTGTCCATCTTTATTTCTCCTTGTCTCTGTCTACACCCCATCTCGACCCCTCCGCACCTCTAATCTACAATTGCTTGATATTTACCACCCAAATAAGTCAGTAGCTAAGCTACTCTACAAACAGTCTGTGGCCCAAGCCTGGAACAAACTTCTCCTTGACATACGCTCAATCTCTCACACCCCACTATTTAAAAAGAAACTTAAGACGCATTTACTCAATTCCAGAATCTGCCCCTGCTATGACCCTACATAGTTCTCTCCTCCCCCACATTGGAATCACTCTCAGTTGATCCTTTTCACACTCTGCACTCTGCCTCACTCAGTTACATAGTATTTTCTTGAAAAAAAAAATTGCTGTCATTTAACTGTTGTTAGTGTCATTTTCTATTGTTTACTACTGTAATGCTAGTTTTATTTCTATTGTTTGCTGTGCTTGTCTACTACTGTAATGTTTTATTGTGCTATCTGGAGCTTTTCTCCTTGGGTCTCCGCTGAAATGGGGACAAAATCCCAGTTTGACTAACCCGGTCAACAAATGTCAATAAATAAATAAATAAAGAGAGAAAGAAAGAAAGGAACTTGATTTGGGACTCACAGTTTTATGACTTAAAATGAAATTTATAGTATAAGGCACTTCAATAATTGCACACCAACCCATCATCAAACTTGTCTTTGGTCAGATAATGCACTCCAGCATGACAACCATACAAAATAGCTGACTGAGCATGATAAGAGTGGTATTTCTCATCCTTGTTCGTAAGACTGGACAAATATATTTGACCACATGAAGAGAATGTGTCATTCTACAGCAAACATATCTATTTTACCAATTTCTAAATCATACGCCAAGTAGTCTAGTAAGCAAAGCACCCAACATCAATATGTTTCTAGCTGCATTATTTCTCTTTTAGAATTTTACTAAATACTTCAGCTCAGTACATTCATTTCAGCTTACTATGTGTGCAAAACATCCTGCAGTTCAGACAGCCATGGCAAATTGTAAGATTTAAACATTAAACACTGCATTTTAATCAATAAAATGTATCAATGTTAAGTACAACACAGACATACAAATTATTGAGTTAAATATATAATTCTTTATTCTGTTAAGCTAAATACTTAATGATGCAAATTCCTCTGATCATTGAGAAATAAACAGAATGCTTAATCAGAGTCACCAGTCATTACAATATCCATGGGCTTTGAAGTTCTACTTGAAAGAATGTTTATGCTTGTGGCACTATTTTGCTTTGAAACATCAAGTTTACATACTTGGTGGAGTAAATATATTGGAAATGTTACACTGTGACTGCTGACTTCAAAAAGAATAGTACAGTGTCTGTTTTATATCTGCCAATCCTCCTTTTGACATCACAACCATGACACATTCATACATTATAGACATGCACAACCATATGCGCACACACACATACACAAATACACAAAAACAGACCAACACACACATACACACACACACACACACACACACACACACACACACATGCATAGAAACAGACCAAGTGTGCACGCGTGTACAGACACACACACACACACACGCGCGTGCGTGCGCCTGCGCGCACACACACACACAAACATGCATAGAAACAGACCAAGTGTGCACGCGTGCACAGGCATACACACACACGCGCGCGTGCGCTCGCACACACACACACACACACACACAGACACACACACACACACACACACACACACACACACACACACACACACACACACACACACACACATGCATAGACTTCCATTGCAGCTGTAATATGCATATACACTTCTCTTGAAGGTCCTTATAATTTATTCTGCAGTTGCATTTACATTCATTTTCTGTTTCCCTTCAGAATATTTCCCTGTTATAAGTTAATGCCCTGTGTCATATCTGCAGTGCCATTCTCGCTGCTCTTTATTATTTCATGCCCATTAACATTTCTCCTGCTCTTCACCTAGCCTCTTATCCAGTTGTAAGATTTCATTCCTTTAGATACCTACTGCCCCCCTTAGGTTCTTGCTGCACTAAACTGCTCTTACCTGACTGAACTATGAATTTAAATTTGTGCATACTAATGTTAGGAGCACATTGGTATGATATTACTATTCCAGACAAAGCAGACATTTTTATGATAGTTTGATCTTTTATGTTCATAAAATAACTAATGTGCTTGAGGATGTTTGTATTATTATTATTAGTATTATCATTAATAGTATTATTATTAGTAGTATTATTAGTATTATTATTAGTAGTAGTAGTAGCAGCAGTGGTGGTTTCTAGTACTAGTGCAATCACCATCATTTCATCTTCATATCCAGGCAGGTTCTGAGGGGCAAATGGACAATTTACAGTGGAAGTTTAGGATGGTCTCCATACCATTCAGTGTCGGGAAATCTTCCAAACACATATAGGAAACTTCATAGTCATTGAAAACAAAACTTTGGGATCTTTTACACATACCAGAGTAATACTTGCTTAATTTGCCTTAGATTAATGTTTCATATATGAGGATTGCAGTACCTGATTTGGTATCTAGGTCCAAGGAGGTCATTGCTCCACTATACTTAACATTCATCAGACCTTTCATTGAGTATAATGCCTTCTTCGATATATATATAAAATATATATAAAACCAGGCACATACAACAATTGAAACATCTATAAGAGTTCTTCACTAAAAGAATATAGGGCATAAGTAACATGTCCTATGAAGGCTGCCTCAAAGTTCTTTTACTGCATTCTGTCTCCTATAAACTGTTGAGAGGAGATCTATAACTGGCAAACAAGGCATTGTCAGACCCCACCCTGATGGACTTTATGCATATCTGAAACAAGCAGAACCAGAATTATCCATCTTAAACACTTAAACCTTGCCTGTGATATAAATACCTGCTGGAGAGACAGGTATGTATCCTAGAGACTATCCCTTCTCTAGAACAAGTTCCCCATCCATGTGAGGCAGAGGTCCTTCTTAACTCAATACAAGTTTAACTTAGATAATTGCATGGGGAACAGGAAATTGATTTGTGGTTTGCACCTATGTCTCTAATGGGCATCTCCCAGATCTCCTGCTTATAAATGTTGCATCTCCCAAGCCCCTGATTGCACTTATCAAGAGTACCAAAACTTGTCAGAGATTTGGGATGCATGGCAAGGCTTAAAAAAACTCTTGTGTTCATTAGTCTAGTACACATCTATGAACCTATGAGTACATTATATATGTTTTGGTGAATGGGCAATGTGTTTTGACATTAAGTTAAAACAGTAATGAGTTGATCAGAACTCACTACCTACTTTATAATTACTCATAAGTAACTTAGTTTGTGGACATTGTTGTACAGTGAATGATAGCTATGTGCATCACATTAAGGATTAGTAACCAGTTATACTGTGGCTAAGAATTGTATTTGTCCACCTGATGAATCGCACCACTGCATGCCTGACTGGTCATCTCAAGATGATTGTATCAAACTCTTGCTGTAGGATGTATATCATTGTGCAGATTATGTGATGCATGTACGTTGTGCAAGGCAACTACAAGCCATACAAGCCAAACATATAAGATTACAGTCATTAATACTACCTAGCAAGTGTGTGTCCAATAGTTCCATGTCACTGGAACATGTTTGGAAGGGTAATGTGTTTCAGTGCAAGCATGAATTACATTTTGTAGTAAGTACATAACATCACAGTGAACCGCTCATATCGTAACTACAATGAACCAGTGAACCATTCACAAGTAGTACAAGCCACTGACATAACGTTTTTGTGTCAAAGTCACTTACTGAATTGCACTGTTGGCAAGCTCATGTATGTGACCAGTAGCAAAGTATTAGGCATATGTAATAATTTTTTTTTTGAGTTTTTGAATTCAGAATAGGAAAAAGCTGGGATTTGTGGTGTTACACGTCAAAGCTTTGCACAAATAAGGAGTACAGATATCTAGCCATTTCCGATTCTGAGACATTTCAGAATGTGTGTGTTGTGGTAATGTATTCTATGTCATCATTTGAACATCTATCATGATCATTACAATAAAGTGTACATAATATGGATATTGTAAGTATGTTCTCCACTATTCAGATGCTTAAGTCATAATATCATTGTGTTTCTTATGCAATCTGACTTGTTCTAGCAAATCATTGAGGACTAAATTCACTATTTGCTAACATATATGTATGTGTTACAGTTTATATCCTTCAGAAAATGCATGCTAATGCTATATCTTTTATTACAGCACATATCTAAGGGTATAGGAGCAATAATTGCAATCAATCCCTATTTAGGAGCATTTGTCCACTCATTGTTGACAAACACCTGCTGGAAAAGTATGAACAGGTGTGGGATAATGGTATACTACATAAAGGAAGAGGTGGGATACTGGTGCTGGACTGAGGTATCTATGCAATACTTCATAGGAGAAACTCTTATTAGAAAGAAAACCTAAAGTAATGTCTGACATGACATGGGAATCAAACCCTGCCATTTCACCATAGCATTCTCTAGAATGGAGAATTATCTGATCACACCACCAACCAAGTCATATTTCCACTAGTCAAACTCACATTTGAATGCACAATGAGAACAGTATGAAGTAAGGGAGTATCTGTGCATCGACTTCATTACAGTAATGACAATTGTAACATCCCTGTACATTAAAGCCTGTGAGATATCTGAGAATAACTGTCTCCTCCTAATGCTATCAGTCCTACTTTCTGTCATGCAGTGGGGCAAAGCTCAATAGTGTGATGAGAACCATATTACTGTGGCCAAAGATGAAATCTTCTCTTTTTGCCATTCAACGTGAAATGATATTCACCACTCTTTGTCACTGGTGCTCTACATCAAATTCAGAGGACAAAATAAAGAGTTTGGTTCATGGTCCTTATCTGACCATGTGTGTGGTGTGTGAATCTACTTTCTGACCAGATTAAATGTGTGAAAAGGTGTTGATAGGACAGTGGTAAAAATGGGGGGCAAGCGGAGAGTAGGATACCACAGGATGAATAAAGGGATGTGCAGGATGGCAGAGGGATAGAACCATAGCTATCCACTTCTTCAAAAGATGACAGAGTATTCCTATTTGGATAGTCACCACATCAGGAGTGTGTGATGACAATTTATCGATGTGGTGTGGCTAATTGGGCAAATTGGGCCACATCAAGTGTGCCATACACATACATAAGTGAAGTGGAGAGCTAAATTATTATTTTTTTTTTTTTATTTTTTTTATTTTTTTTTTATTTAAATTAATTGGCTCTGCCAATGTACCAATCCTGATTACGTTAAATACTGAAAGGAGAATCTCTACATATCAAACAGGTAACTATTTCACCAAGCTCTGTGTGCTATCTAATGTCTTCTGCCTTTAATTGTGTCTGGCCATGTGAATTGTGTATCCCTATTAAGGAACTCCATGAACCATTGTACATACTCACTTTGTTTTTTATTCTTTGTTGTAAATTTTGTTTCTATACTTTTTTATATTTTATGTTTTATAAATGTTATCTTTGTAATTTGTCTAATTGGAGCTTTTCTCCCCAGGCCTCCGCTGAAAATGGACATGTATCCATTCGGGCTATCCCAGTAAACAAATGTAAAATAAATAAAAATAAATAAATGCATATATATTTTTTTTTTGAGAGAGAGAGAGCAGTGTGTTGAGAAAGGTAGTTAGGAATAAGGTGGGTAGGTCAATAAGGTAAGGTAGGTAGCAAGGCAGATATACAAGACATACAGGGCATGCAAGTACGGTGATGGACATGAAAGGTTGGGGATGCCATGACTGGGGGTAGGTAAGGGACTTTAGAGGGAATCATTCTCATCCAACAAGAGTACAGATAGAATCTATTCATGACCCTCTGAACTAATATAACTATCTCCTCTCACAGGCATATTGGACATTGCCAGACAGTGCTTCAAATTAGCTAGTCAATGCAGGATTTTTTCTCTTTAGCCTATATGGGCTCAAGGACCCTCTCCATTATCTGCTACATCGGCCCTTACAGCTGGTGGACACCATTGTACCAGCACCCAGTGCAGAGCTACCTGATGCAGCTGTAGCAGGTAGTGCAGGAGTTGTGGAGGTAACTGTGCCAGGTTGTGACCAAGAAGTACAGGGTTCAAGTGCTGCCTGTGGTGGTAACACCATGGCCACCTGTAGAGGGATGGCAGTCCGAATTCTTAAGGTTGGTCTAGCCCCCTGTGCCAGTGGTCATTCATGTTGTAGTAGGAATCATGGTCCAAACTTCATTAAAAACCGAAGAAAAACAATGTGGGGGACAGACAGCATTGAAAATATTGTAAATGCCATGTCATTTTACTATATTACATTCTATCCATATCGCACCTAAATATGCTAATATTTGTCACACCCACATATGAATGGGAAGTAGATTGGCATTTAGTTATATCCACTGCTGACAATCATTACCATGCTAAGTGTTGTGCAAAGATGAAGCAAAAATACATAATCAATGTGAAAAAAAAAAAATATATATATATATATATATATATATATATATATATATATATCTACTTCGGAAGCTCAAACTTTCAAACTTTCATATGGTTGAGAATCGAAGTTTTAAAAGTTCGAAACTTCAATAAATTTTTTTTTTTAATATTTATGCAGGGAGGCAAGCCCATCCTACACCCCCCCCACATCCCCTGCTAATTACAAGTTTCAAAACTTTGATCTTCCAAAGCTTCCCAAGTAGACTCATATATATCTATCTATATATATATATATATATATATATATATATATATATATATATATATATATATATATATATATATTTATATATATATAGAGATTCACTTTAGAAGCTCATCCCCTGCTAATTACAAGTTTCAAAACTTTGATCTTCCAAAGCTTCCCAAGTAGACTCATATATATCTATCTATATATATATATATATATATATATATATATATATATATATATTTATATATATATAGAGATTCACTTTAGAAGCTCGAAATACTGAAATGTCGAAATTCAGTATTTCGTGCCCGTAAAGTAGAATCCTGAGAAGAGTGAAAGCTTAGAAACGTGGAATTCAAAACCTCGAATACCAGAGGTTTTGACTTTCACACTTCTGAGGTTTCGCTGTGGTTATGGATTCAGGTAAGTGTGTGTGTATATGCGTGTGTGTGTGTGTGTGTGTGTGTGTGTGTGTGTGTGTGTGTTAAGGGTTTTGGGTCGGGGCTGTGGTTTGTGTCAGTGTGTTTTGCTGCTGTTATCTGTGTGTGCAAGGAGACTGTAGCTTGTGTGGTGGTGTTGTGTGTGTGTTTGTATGAAGTGCGACTTCAGAGTCACAATATTTAAGTAGGAAGCAGCCTGCTTTTATGTAGTAGAAATCTTGTGTTTGTTTATAGGGAGGAAGGTGTGTATGTGTGGAGTAGAAGTGTGAAATTCAAAATCTCCGGTGTGCGAGATTTTTAATTTCACGCTTCTGAGTTTTCGTGGTTGTAAATTTTCAACTTTATAGGTTCGAAATACTGAATTTTGACATTTCAGTATTTTGAGGATATAAAGTGAATCTATATGTAGGTAAAGCTGGCACCAGCAATGTGGTGCTCCTACTCTCTGATGTTAAAGGATCATTAGCCTTTGATGATGATGGAAGTAATGAACAGGCAGAGTCAGGGGTTGCAGACCATACGTCTGACATGGTGGATGTGGCTCTGACATCTCCTTCCCAAAGTTTGGACACAGTGAGTATGCTTCCACATATCTATGACAGGGAGCCATCTGTGGTTAGACAGGCTGAAGGTGGTATAGTTGATCAGGTTAGTGTGATTACCCCAGTTGCAGAGCTGGTAGAATATCCCTCTTAGTTTTGAGATTGTGAATTACCACACAAGGGTGTTGGCAGAGGTTCTCACTGGAGACATGCTTACTGCTCTTCCCCTGATGTTTGTGTGTCAGCCAACGTATGTGCAGTGCCATCATGGGAGCACAGGCTAGTCCCAGCAGGGTCTTGGAACAGATAGTCATAGTACTGCATGTCATACATTCTAATTTACAAGACTGCTTCAACCCTGTGTGTGACTCCTTGGACCAGACAAAAGATAAAATGGACCATACAGTGTCTGTAATGGAATGTCTGCTGGGTGACAGTCAGCACCTATGATGCAGAAGAGCCAAGAAGTACTGCCAGATTCCACTCCATTAGTGGTACTATTTCCACTGCTCTATCAGTGGTGGAGCTGTCCACAACCAGACATGGTAGGCCAAGTGGCCATTGTCATGGACATAATCATAATGAGATTTCATCCAGCAGACATCATTCATGTTCATATAGCACCCCATCTTTTAGCTTAGAGCATGAAACTAGCAGTGCATCTCCTGGAAGAAGCTATTCATGTATTTTGGCATAGCAACATTGAATTGAATCCTCTATCAAGCACAGCTCACACCTGTCCAAGATGCTGGGGTATCGTGCTAGCAATTCCTGCAGATCCATACACAATACACCTGAAATTGTCCGTACCACACACACACACACACACACACACACTCACACACACACACACACACACACACACACACACACACACACACACACACACACACACACACACACACACACACACACACTTTTCTTTTGTGTCAGACTTGCCCTCCTGTAAGCCCCCCACCCCATTCAAGTGATGATGACTGTGCCCTGCCATTTGCACAATTTTTGTGATTTTAAGGTTGTCTATGCATGGTTTACGGAGTGGACAGCTAATGCTTCCTTACTGAAATGTTTTTTTTTTCCTTCAAGACTATGTACTGAATTTCATTTTAGTTTACACTGTTTAATTTCAACAGTGTTAGTAGTTACACTGCTCATAGTTGAACTAGTAGTAGTAACAGTACTAGCAATAGTAGCAGTATTAGCAGTAGTAGTAGAAGCAGTAGTTCTAGTAGCATCAGTAGTAGAGGTAGTATTAGTTGTACAAGTAGTAGCAGTAGCTATATTAGTTCTAGTAGCAGCAATAGTAGAAGTAGCAGTAGAAGTAGTAGTAGTACAAGTAGTAGCAGTAGTTATAGTACTTCTAGTAATAGTAGCAGCAGTAGCAATAGTAGTAGCCAGTTGTAGCAATTAGTAATAGTAGAACAATAGTAGCAGTAACATTAGTAGTATTACAAGTAGCAGCAGCAGTAGTAGTAATAGTAGTTGTAGTAGTCACTTGTAGCAGTCAGTAGTAGTAACAGTCACAGTAGTATTAGCAGTAGCAGTAGTAGTAGTATAAACACATGGAGTAGTATTTGCAGCTGTAGCAGTACTAGTTGTAGTGGTAGTAGCAGTAGCAGTAGAGTATTATACACCTTACTTTTCAGCTTTGTACACCTTACTTTTCAGCTTCTTTGGCATTCTTCTGTCATACACTACACCTGAGACTCTATGCCAGTTGACTACAACCCCTCTAATCCTAGCTTTGACCCTCCATTCAGACTTCCATTCTCCTCAACCACTCCTCCCAGATACTTGAAGCTGTTACCCTGTTCCACTTTTTTCCCTTTTATCTCCGTTCTAAGCTTCTTTTGATTTCCCCCATTTGCTGCCATTACAACTGTCTTATCTGTATTCAGTTTCATCCCCGGTGCATTCAGTTTTGCATTCCATTCTCCTATCATTTGTTGAAGTTCTTGCTCAGAGTCTGCCTGTAATGCCACATCGTCTGCATGCAGCAACTTTGTTGATCTATCCCCACTGACCTGTTTGCTAATGTAGTCCATCACCAGTATGAACAGCTGAGAGCTCAGAGCTGAACCCTGATGCACACCCTCTCCCACTGGGACCTTGTACATAGCCTGCACTAATTCTACCATTGTTTCTGAGACTTTGAACCACTGCAGTACTGTCCAAATCAGCTTTCAAACTGCATCCTGTCAATGAACCTACATTAAGTGTAGTAATTCTCAGTTCATGTTTGGTAGGTTGATTAGTTTTATGTCCAGCTTTCGCTTAACAGAGCTGTCCAGGTAACCCAGGCTATCCAACTAGACACTGGCTGACCAGTAGCTTAGTGACCCAGGGCTGCTGAGCTTTATGGTGGGCACACACTAGCCAACAGAGGCACATACCCCCCCCCCTACCATTAGCATGAGTCTCTAGTGTAGGACAGAGTAGGCCGGGTCCTCAACACACTTATCACCTGCAAATACCCATGCCCATTTGGCGACATTAGTCAACATGAGAAAAACACCTAGAGCCATATTTTACACTGCCAACTGGTTATCCTGCCATGGCATGCAGCCTGTAATCCATATTCTCCTATCTTGAGGATACTGTGCACCATGATGATGATGATGATGATTACACACACACATGCACACCTTTCTAGAATGTTTATTTGTATTTGTATCTATTGTTGCTTTATTCTCATTTATTTAACACATTCTGATTTTCTCCTTGCATTTATTCTTTTTTATGGTGTACTCACAGGTAAAGCTGGCACCAGCAATGTGGAGCTCCTAATCTCTGATGTTAAAGGATCATTAGCCTTTGATGATGATGGAAGTGATGAACAGGCACAGTCAGGGGTTGCAGACCATACGTCTGACATAGTGGATGTGGCTCTGACATCTCCTTCCCAAAGTTTGGACACAGTGAGTATGCTTCCACATATCTATGACAGGGAACCATCTGTGGTTGGACAGGCTGAAGGTGATATGGTTGATCAGGTTAGTGTGGTTACCCCAGTTGCAGAGCTGGTAGAATCTCCCTCTTAGTTTTGAGATTGTGAATTACCACACAGGGGTGTTGGCAGAGGTGCTCACTGGAGACATACCTACCGCCCTTCTCCTGATGTTTGTGTGTCAGCCAACATATGTGCAGTGCCATCATGGGAGCACAGGCAAGTCCCACCAGGGTCTTGGAACAGATAGTCATAGTACTGCATGTCATACATTCTAATTTACAAGACTGCTTCAACCCTGTGTGTGACTCCTTGGACCAGACAAAAGATAAGCTGGACCATACAGTGTCTGTAATGGAATGTCTGCTGGGTGACAGTCAGCACCTATGATGCAGAAGAGCCAAGAAGTACTGCCAGATTCCACTCCATTAGTGGTACTATTTCCACTGCTCTATCAGTGGTGGAGCTGTCCACAACCAGACATGGTAGGCCAAGTGGCGATTGTCATGGACATAATCATAATGAGATTTCATTCAGCAGACATCATTCATGTTCATATAGCACCCCATCTTTTAGCTTAGGGCATGAAACTAGCAGTGCATCTCCTGGAAGAAGCTATTCATGTATTTTGGCATAGCAACATTGAACTGAATCCTCTATTAAGCACAGCTCACACCTGTCCAGGATACTGGGGTATCGTGCTAGCAATCCCTGCAGATCCATACACAATACACCTCAAATTGTCTGTACCACCACACACACACACACACACACACACACACACACACACACACACACACACACACACACACACACACACACACACAAACACGCACGCACACACACACACATACACACTTTTCTTTTGTGTCAGACTTGGCCTCCTGTAAGCCCCCCACCCCATTCAGGTGATGATGACTGTGTCCTGCTATTTGCACAATTTTTGTGATTTTAAGGTTGCCTATGTATGGTTTACGGAGTGGACAGCTAATGCTTCCTTACTGAAATGTTTTTTTTTTCCTTCAAGACTATGTACTGAATTTCATTTTAGTTTACACTGCTTAATTTCAACATTGTTAGTAGTTACACTGCTCATAGTTGAACTAGTAGTAGTAACAGTACTAGCAATAGTAGCAGTATTAGCAGTAGTAGTAGAAGCAGTAGTTCTAGTAGCATCAGTAGTAGAGGTAGTATTAGTTGTACAAGTAGTAGCAGTAGCTATATTAGTTCTAGTAGCAGCAATAGTAGAAGTAGTAGTAGTACAAGTAGTAGCAGTAGTTATAGTACTTCTAGTAATAGTAGCAGCAGTAGCAATAGTAGTAGCCAGTTGTAGCAATTAGTAATAGTAGAAGCAATAGTATCAGTAACATTAGTAGTATTACAAGTAGCAGCAGCAGTAGTAGTAATAGTAGTTGTAGTAGTCACTTGTAGCAGTCAGTAGTAGTAGCAGTCACAGTAGTATTAGCAGTAGCAGTAGTAGTAGTATAAACACATGGAGTAGTATTTGCAGCTGTAGCAGTACTAGTTGTAGTGGTAGTAGCAGTAGCAGTAGAGTATTATTGCCAACAATTTACTGCTTGCTGACCCCCTTGTGTAGATGATGCTGTGATAGCCCTGATCCTTGTTGGGGTGTCTGACATGGGTTACTTATGATGATGCACAGTAGTGATCATGTTTTGGAACAATACTGTTTCTCTTGCTAGTGTTGGATTGCAACTCCCTCTTTGTGTCTTAAGTACTTAGCCATTTCTTTCATACTTCTGAGGTTCTATAACTGTGCTTGCTCACCTACCTAAGTAGATGATAGTGATGTTGCCCTAGACCCCTTGGATTTTGTCTGATACGGGTCTACTTTGGTTTGATGCATGGGCTGTATACATATGCTGCAGAAATTAATTTTGTACACTTAAGAGCTTTATAGTTTGGTTTGTCTATGTTGCACATATCAATCATGTAAGTTACTGCTGACATTCCAGTGTAGTGGATCAATAGTTTGCTTTTACCAAAATGCAGTACATACATTCTAGGTTCATCACTCACCTTTGTTACTGCTGCTGATAATGTTTTAGTCTATGGTTATCTACGTTTGATGTTCACAGTAGCCAGCCAGTACATGGGTAAGTAAAGGCTGCTACGTTTGCATGCATTACTTTTAATGTTTGTTGTGTAATTAAGTTGTGGTTGTTGTGTGCTATTTATTGTCTCTTTGCCAGTGACATAGCATATTGTATACACCTCCATCTGCCATGGTCATCTTCAGCTGTGGGATCCTCCTCTGACTCCTCATATGTGTCTGCTGGCCCTGTCTGTGGTGCTTTAACCTTGCTCAGGAGGGTTATGTTGTTTTCTCATAGGAGTCATGAGCCAAGGTTCAAGTGCATATCCTGATCACTAAATGCTCTTGTGAGAAGTCACCCCTAGAAAACCATAGGTAGCCATATATGGAAGTCAAGAAAACAGCCAGACTGACCTACATGCACAAACATTATAAATTGCACCTTGTGCATTACAGAACACCTGACAGTTTATGAAGTGATAACCTTTTCTGTTATTGTACCTCCTTCCCAATTCACCAGGTAGAGCTTTTATTTCTATTGTGTGTAGTCTACGATCCCCAGGACCTCCGGAAAATGTGCTATGGCATAAACTTTTTGCATGGTCGTAGCTCTCTCCTCTGGGGAGTCTATTTCATATTGTCAAAACACCACAGAGCGAATCCCATTTCAGCTAGATGAGAATATCAATTTGTCATTTAAGTGAAAGCTTAAACCAGTGAAAACGTTCACTGGGAAACTAACCACTTGGCCACCAGGACAACATATACAAAGCAAAGCGATTAAGGCCAACAAAGTGAGCGACATCACCCCCATACCCCCACAACTATATACATCAACTTTAAGATCACACTATAGTGGGGAAAAGGGCACATACCTCCAGGGTGGCCAACTGGTGAACATTTTGTCCTGGTTTAAGGTTTTACTTAAATAGTGATTCGATATTCTCATCTCAATGAAACAGTATTCACTGATGTGGGGTTTCAATGATCAGAAGAGGACCCCCCTCTGGGACATGTGGAAATCAGATATGCTCCCCCACATGTTCCAGCATTGCATTGAGAAAGCTGGTGGAGTATTCCTGAGGCTGAGGCCTGTGACAACCCCACTGTGTCCCCTGTAGGTATCTAAGCAATGTTTTACATACCCTGGTTTTCACTATGATGGATTCTCCATGATTCCAACTAGGCCTCATGGGAAGATGGCAGTTGTTCACTGTTTGCTCTATGGTATCTTTGTCCTCCCTGTAGCACTATATTATTTCTATGTTATAAAGTCCATGGTACATCAAATGTGGTCTGATTCCCACTGGAACTCATGGGGACAGCAGTTGTTCACCATTTGCCCTGTGGTATCCTGTTCCACCCTGTAGCGCTATATTGTTTCTATGCCATAAAGTCTATGGTGGGTCAGCATGGTCTGGCAGCAGCAGCAGCAACAACTTGTATTAGAGCCTGTTAAATATATACATTCCCAATGGATGTAGCAACCCCTAACACTTTCATATTTTCCTCATGGCTGTATTCCAGTATGTCTTGGAATTCAATGATAAAGTCAGCATGACATGTAGGCACTCATTTTATAAATTTCTGAATAACTCTGCTATGATTACTTGCTTAATTAGCATGTACTTCAGATCTTTATTCTCTCATTAGCATAGTCAACAGCTAACTTGTTTTTCTGATCCTATATAAGCCCAGTGCTTGCACTAGGCTGCTGTCTGGACAGCAGCAGTTAGCAGTGCCCTGTATAGACACAAATGCTTTTAAGTTTAAATTTCCCTTAGAATAGCTATCTCTGCAACCTTTCCCAGCCCTCCTGCTGCACTATGAGCGTCTGAGTTGTGCACAGAGCAGCATCGCCTTGTTGGATAGCTGCAGTTCACACTGAGTATAGCATCCATTCTTCATCCATGCGCTATCATCTCAGTCCAGTTAAATCTACCCACTTTTCTTCCTGGTTAAACCCATAGTAAAAAACCTGAAACCATGGCTAGGCACTTTCCTGCTACCTCTGTGGTCAGCCTGCTGAATATAGACATCATGAAACAATCTAGCAATTGTCTCATGTATACTGACAACTATTTAATCCTAAAACAAACAAACACAGTATGTGAGAGATGTAGTTACACTATGAAAATTATGACATGACTCTCGCATACTGACAAATCAACTGACAAACAGGTTGTCAGCACATGTGCAGCATTTCACTAAATAAGGTTTTGACACATAAACCCACATATGCAGACGTACTCACACCTCAGCGGCCTCTTGTACACTGCCATCAAAAATCGTATGCAAAATAACTATGTCAGTACCAAACACTGCACATAAATTTACACATCACAGTGTCTCCACAAGCAAGTCCCTTACTGTAAAACAC
This sequence comes from Protopterus annectens, assembly GCF_019279795.1. Lineage (NCBI taxonomy): Eukaryota > Metazoa > Chordata > Ceratodontiformes > Protopteridae > Protopterus > Protopterus annectens. The sequence continues at coordinate 359,905,064 of NC_056728.1, forward strand.
CACACATTCAAACATCTTGGTCATAGGAAACTCCATCATGAAACACACGGATATTCCTCTCACCAGGTTGGATAAATAGGAGGTTACTGTAATTTGCCTGCAGGCATTCAGGCCACTCAACCACAAGTATCTGTTTAACTCAGTCATAGTCTATGTGGGTTTGAATGAGCTGAGAAGTACCTCCCTAGAGTATATGAAGAGAGACATGATTGCCATCTCTGAAGGGAGATCCAGTATTTGTCTGCATGGGAGATGACACTGCCTTGCCAAAGATGTTCTGCATCTTTCTGTGATAGGCTTTTGAATACTGGCCCAGGCATTAGCTATCACCATAGTACCTTTTTTAGGCAGTGCCAAACCAAAAGACCTATCAACATAACAAATTCTTCTAATGTCAAACTGAAGGTATTACTGCTCCATGCTAGGAGTCTTAACAAGAAACTGCACCCCCTGGAAGCTTTTCTTGCCCTGGAGAATGCTGACATCTGTGCAGTTACAGAGAAATAGTTCAAGGCTGTGGAAAGCACCCCCTGCAGTGCAGGGTTATACTGCTTATCACACATTCAGACCACCTTCTGAAAAGGAAAAAAAGGAAGACATGTTTCTATTTACATAAAAACAATGATACCTCAAGACTGGTCAAGCTGGATGACTCACTAGAGCTACTCAGGTCCAACTGACCTTAGGCAAAAATCCACCACCATAACATTGCTAGCTAACAGGTCCCCAACCATGAGCCATGAAAGTCACTCTTCATACCTGAAGTTACTAGAATCACTTATCATTCAGCCCAACACACTACTCATAGATGATTTTAACTACCCCTCCATAAACTGGGAAACTTACACAACCAATAACATGTAGACTCAGAGATTTATTGACTTTTTCAATGCAAATGCTCTGGAACAGCTGGTCAGAACTCACACTAGGGGCTCAAATATCCTTCACATAGTGGGGGAGTTTTGCACCCTCCCCAGCTTAATGTCATTATTGATAAGAATGGATCATAAATCAGTCTCTTTTAAAATAAATGTAATGGTAGATCCCCCATCAAGCCTAAAACCCTAAAGAATTTTTCCAAGGCAAACTGCTTTCTATTAAGTGATAGCATAGGTAAATTTAATTATCCTCCTAAGCACTAAAACATGAAAGCCTATGCAGAAGTATACATGAATGCCCTGTACAACCACTTAAACAACTGCATTGAAAGGGCAGTACCTGACCGAACTAAACCCAGGCCTAGCCAGAAAAAACAAGTCACCCTGGTGGATCCCTGGAATAAATTAACTATAGAACAGAAGGAAGAAATTCTTGTCTAAAAGTAAGAGGGAGGGAACACGACAGAGAAAGAAATTCCTCATTAGTCTCAACAGGCAAATCAAGGAAATAGCCAAGTCTTCAAAAGCTAAATACGAGACTAACATAGCCTCCCAAGCAAAGGATAACCATAAAGCATGTTTAGTTATATCTGAAATTTTAAGAGAGATGGTCAACAATGTTATGAGTTGGCTGTAGATGGCACTACCTGTTCTCATCCAGAAGAAACAGCAAACCTGTTTGCTAATAAATTCAGCTCAGACTTCATCCCATCACCTTTGGTCACTCCCCATGAAATACCTCACACCATATCATTGTGTTCTCCAAAGTAAGAAACATGGCATCAATGTGTCCTGATGGAATCCCAGGGTACTTATTAAATAGTTTGAAACATGACCTAGTAGACCCATTCAGATCTCTATATAACCTCAGTCTACAGACAGACTTTGCCACAGTAGAGTGAAAGACAGCAACAGTCCTCCCTCTGCACAAGGGGGTACCATCAATGGATCCAGAAAACTATGGAACCATAAGTCTAACTGGTCTCATATGCAAGATTATGGAAAGGATAATCATGGACTTGATTAACAATGCCATAGGAAATATCCAGACTCTAGACCCAACCCAGTTCAGCTTTGTCAAGGGCAGGTCCTGCCTGCTCAGTCTGATAGACTTTTTTCAGAAGGTCAGCAAGGCTATCAGTGAGGTTAAGTTAGTGCATACTATCTACTCACCTTGGCCTGACCAAGGCATTTGACACAATGCCACACTTAGGTATTATTGATAAACTATAGATAAACTCACAAACTTCTGCATAAACCTCTACATCCCCAGACAGATAGCCAAATGGCTTACAGATAGGACACATTATTAGAGTGGGGGAATCCACAACCAGCAAGAAGCCAGTCACAAGTGGAGTACCACAGGGCTCAGTTTTTTGATGGCCTTTGGCTGACCAAGTGTGCTGTTGACTACAAGTTGGAGGCAATCAATGACTCCCCAAATGATGTTGATATCTTACAGAAAGAAATGAAGCAGACTAGTGCTTGCTGTGAGAGCCATGTACTCAAACTAAATGAGCAAAAGTGCACAATGTTACCATTTGGGAAATCCAATACCCCCTCCAAATTTCAAAATTGATAGCAACTCCTTAAGAGTGGACCCAGTAGTGAGAGATCTAGGTACTCAGAGAGGTAATAGTCTGAACTGTAGCCACCATGTGTCCACAGTGGTGAGGAAATCCTTCTATGTGGCACAGCTGTATTGTTTCCTATTGATTGCTGAGGAGTGATTGATACCTGCCCTACAAGGCAGTCTCTGACCCAGCCCTGATGAAAATGTTGCATATTTGCAAAATTAACTGCACAAAGATTACCCACTCCAAGGATCTAAACCTGATCTCTGACATAAATTGATAATGCTGGAGAGACAGATACATGTCCCAGAGACTGCCCCTCCTCTGGAATAGGCTTCCTATTCACCTGAAACAGAGCCCTTCCATGATGATCTTCAAGTGCAATCTGGACCAATGGATGGGAAATTGCAAATTCACTCCTGGGGTGGTGCCCATGTCCCTTATGGACAGAGGTAGTCTGTAGAAATTATCAAACCCCCACTTGCTGACCCTAGTTATCTTTCAACTAGGGATAGAAAACTGGGTAAAATCTGGGTAAAATTGGCTAGGCTTTTAAGGCCTCTTCAGCTGTTAGCCTAGTAATCACCTATGAACCTGTGAACCTATTAACCCTTGTTTTACAGACAGACACAATGTGTACTGCTGGTTACTGAATCACAAACCGCTCACTCATCAGGCAAACAGAATTAACTTGATGTGTAGGAGTCCATGAATCTTAGTCAAGGGATGATTGTTGTCAAATGTAAATGCAGTAAAAAACTAAAATAAAAATAAAAAATGCCACACTTTGACAAACTAGATCAGTTGTGTTACTAAGCTGTTGAAATGAATTTAATCTGAAAACACTTGCTTTTCCATAAAACAGCAAATGTTAAAATAGCAACATTGCACTGGAAGCAATAGTAAATACAGAAGTGCTTGTTAGCACTTTAAAAAGCAGCTTTAAAACCAATATAGTTGACCTTTTTTCTCTGTGTTTCTACTTATTGCCAATTAATATCAGATTTTACAAAATGAGTGAATGTACAATGTAGTGCACTGTCCTCTCTAGTAAATAAATATATTTAACTAGTTCATTTCAGATCGGTGCACTTCTTTTGCAGCTGCCTATTCCTTTTCTGAGTCAGATATTGAAAATAAATGTGTGATTGATGTTGTCTATTTTGTGTGATGTGTTTTTTCCTCAAACCACTACAATACCTTCACTCCATTACACCACCCTGAGATATCTCGACAAATATATAGCAAGCCAACAACTGCCAAAAATATTTGTTTCTTTCTATGACACAATATTCACTGATGTAATAGTGTCACAATTCAAAAATATGTACAAAGAAAAGCTTGATTACTTATTTATTATTTTTACATTTGTTTACAGGATTATTTTACATGGCAGAGCCCCTTTTTAGTGGAGACCCAGGGAGAAAAGCTCCACATGAACTTGCAAAAAAAAATAATAATAATAATAAATTAATTAATAAGATTTTATAATACATTGTTCAATTTTTCAAACAGTTGTATAGCAGAAAATAAAGGGAAAATTCAACAATTCATATGATCTGAATACATTCAGCAAAATTTAACAATAATAATAATGAGGACACCTGACACAGTGAACTGAGATAGATTATCGATCACTAGCAGTATAAGATATGTAGGAGCATGGATATAAAATAGACAGAAGAGAATATGTAGTAATGAGTGAGAAAGCATAAAATATCACCTGGGGCTAAAAGGAAATAAAAGCCAGAGGAATTAATATAGGACTAACTGAGAAGAAATTGTGTTTTAGCCAGGAGTGGATCAAGAGCAAACTACCTTTTTATGTTGCAGATGAAGATCATAAAGGTTAAATCCTGAAGAATTAAAAGCATCACACAACAGTCCATTAAACAAAGCTAGAATAAGAATGATAGGCAGCATACTTTATAGAAGTAGGTGGCTGCTAGTAATAAATGTGAATTGGAAAGAGGACTGGGTATATTTTGTTAATAGGTTCACGGTTATATACTAGGCTAATGACCACCAGGGGTTTTGTAAGCCTAGCCATGCATTTCAACCCAGTTGTGTCCTTATGTATCATGGGCATCTATTAAGAGGAGTTATCTTAGTTAGGAAGTTTCTAGAGGTTATGTCAGGGTAGGTATGTGAGTTTGGGCATTATGGTTTGCCTCTGTGTATCACAGTCATGGGGGCCAGACTCAGGGTGAATTTCCAATTTCCCATCCATTAGTTAAGGTTATGATTAAATAGGTTTAGGGATGGAGTCTGCTTCATGTGGATGAATAAATAGCCTGTTCCAGAGCATGGGGATCCTTCAAGACAATATCTGTCTTAACAATGTCTTATTTATGTCACAAGCAAAATTTAAATCCTTGCATCTAGTGGTTCTAATGGTGTTTGTTCTGCAGGCATGCAAAAGGTCCAGCAATGTTGGATCCAAGTATGCCTTGTATGTGAGGCATAAATTGCCTTTCAGTAACCTATAGGAGACAATGTACAGAGACAGGGTTTTATGGTGATCCATATAGGATGCTGTATTTATACCCTGGATTCCCAGGTAAGGAACCTTTTGAGGGCCTTCCCAACTGTTGCATATGGCTGGTCAGGTATACACTGAAGGGGTCATTATACTCAATTATGGGTCAGTTAGGGGTGAATAAAATGGCACTATGACTTTTTTGGACATAGATACCATGCCCTTACTTATAAGTTGGGCGACATCAAATTATTTTCTTACTACCTTGGCCACATGTTGGTTGAAGATCAGATTATTGTTTACATATGTTCCCAGATCCCTAGCTACTGGGACAACTCTTTGGGGTATCTTATTGATGAAGCAATAAGCCTAGGTTGCAATTTTTCAAAAGTCACTATAATGCATTTCTTGTTATTCAGTTTTCGTCATTGACTTTGACACTAGTCATGTCTGTGTTAGACTCTCTTGTAAGATTTTTGTGTCATAGGGGGACCTATGGTATCTCCCAGTCTGCAGTCATCTCAGAACTTTATCAGCCAAAGGCCCTTGACATTAGCCTTTGCCTCCAAGAAGTAGATGTCAAATAGTAGTGGTCCCAGGATGGAGCCCTGAGGTATCCCACTGGGGGCCGATCTCTTAATGGAGGTGGTATCACCAATCCTGAGTTCCTAGGTACTGTCTGTGAGCCAGCTGGCAATCCAGTGAGTTATGTAGAGGCATATGCCTAGTTCCATGCGTTTGTCAACTACACGCAAGTGAGGGTGTTGTATCAAATGCCTTAGCCAAGCCCAGGTCAGTGGCATACACAGTTTTTCCATCATCCATTACCTTGTTGAATTTTTCAATGAGATCCCCCAAATTTAATAGGCAATATATTCCCTTAACAAAGGAAAACTGTGTTGGTTTCAATGTTGGAAGGTTGCCTATGTCTTTGTTGATCATTTCATTGAAAATTTGTTCTATGGATTTGCATACTAGACTAATCAGATTAATAGGTCTGTAGTTTCAGCTGATGTTCCATCCTTGTGAAGCTGGATAAATGTAAATTTGCCTAGGTCATAAGTGATAATTCAATAAAGGTATTTGGAAAAAACAAACAAAAAAAAAAACAACGCGATCCTCCATTCTAATGTTAGTAGGTCTGTTTTGAGGCTATAGTTGAAAAGTGACTCAAGTGGTCCTGATAGGTCATGTTTCCAGATATTTAGGTGGCATTATTTGAAGAGAAATATAGGCAAAGGTATCCAGACATATAAAATTTTACAATACAAAAAATAAGAAAACAAAGAGGAAAAGTAGAAAAGGTGATTAGTAATAGAGAAGTTAAAGAAAAAAAACTGTGGTTATGGATTACTTGTGAAGTAAAGGATTTAGTGAAGAAAATCCAACTTAGAAAAAATATAGCATGATAGAGCAATGAATTCCCAAATTAAGGCAAAACCAGTGTACTGGGAAACATCTGATCAATTGCCAGATGAAGATACTTTAGGACCTTCCATAGGAAATCGATATAAACTTTTAGTTAGAGTTGCACAGCAAGGGGAGGAACAGGAAATTGTGGCAACTCTGATGCAGCCGATCTTGTGGGGTGATAGGCTGGTGAGTTCCCATATGAAAGAGCAATGGATGACACAGGATGAAACCAAAAAGAATGTGGTACAGTAAGATGCTGTGGAACTATCTATAGATTGTTCACAGGAAATGGGGAACAAAGAATATGCCCTCAGTGTAGAAGAAAATGATCTAAGAGAAGAGTTGCTTAATTTAATAGAGATGGACAGACATATTAAGATTGATGAAAGAAATAGACAGCAGAAAGCCAATAAAACCCAAAAAGTTATAAGTTTGATAAAACAAATGAACACAGTAATTAGGACTGTCCATAGTGATTCATGCGATATGACAGAAGTAAATAGGATACATTACTGTGCAGCTAAATTAATAACAGTTAAAGGCTTACCACAAAGACACATAGTAGTAATGGAAGGAAAGGGGTTAAATCAAATACCATCATGGAAGTATGAAACAGAGAAAACTATAACGCAGTTAAGACAAGAAGTGTCACTGTGAGAAGAGAATCAAAGAGGGAACAGATCAACAAAATACATGGAAAGACAGACGCGATAAAAGCAACACACACTATCAGGACAGATCGGGAGTTATCATGCACTGTTGCAAATAAAAAACTAAAAATATCAGCACAGGTAGAAAAACTTAGAAGATACACAGATAAATATAAAGTGTAGAACCGAGAGTGTGTGCTATATCTTTAAGAAGCGTTTCAAGGACTAAACATGCATATAAATAGCAAGCACGTGCTACCTTCAGTGCCATTTTAAGAGTGCAGCCAGAGAGTGAGCATGCATGAGTGTAATAGCTAGTTTGTATATAAGTTTACCTAAGTTAAAGTTAAGTCTCAATCCTGATGTGTTTGTACATAATAAAGCTGCTTGAACAATAACCCCCAAAGTCTTGTCTATTACATCCTGACTAGACAAGCGACATAAAGGAAACATCCAAAACAAGCAATTTATTGATGACCCAAAAAAGTTTTGTAGAGAACTGGGAAAGAAGGAAAAAAGAATTGAAATGTCACAAAAAAAATGAAATAGACACATTCTGGAAAAATATCTATGAAGACCCTGTGGAACATAACAAAGATGCTAAATGGATAGAAGAAGTAAAGGAGAGAATAAGAAGTTCAGATGTACAGGATATGCAATGGGATGATGTAACGACCAGAGATATTGAAACAAAGTAAAGAAAAGCTCCTAGATGGAAAACCTCAGGCCCAAATGCAGTACCTAACTTCTAAACAGTCACCAGCCTGGCTAACAACAGGAAAAATGATACTCCTACTAAAGAGTGAACTTGCAAGCCATCCTAAAAACTGTAGACCAATAACTTGCCTTCCAATGACATACAAGCTATACACTGGAATTGATGCCGACAGAGTTTATAGTGATTTAGAAGAAAACTCTATCATGGTAATAGAACAAAAAAAGTAATAAAAGAAAGTCATATGGAACAAAGGATCATTTGATGTTAAACAAAGTCATAATGGAGAACTGCAAAATGAGGAAGCATCTAAGTATGACATGGATAGACTACAAAAAAGCATTTGACAGTATTCCACATTCATGGATAAAAGAGTGCTTAAAATGTATAAGATACACTCTACACTGATTGATTGGTTGATTACATTACAGTGACTGAAACAGTGGCAAACCACTTTACAGTTAAGCCATGATAAAGGATAAATTATTATTCCAGGGATAAAAATTCAAAGGGGGATATTCCAGGGTGACTGTCACCACTGCTTTTTTGTCTTGCCCTTAACCCATTAAGCTGTCTACTTGACAGATTAGGTCGTGGTTATAGTTTGGCTCCCAGAAAACAACAAAGTGTAAAGACGTCTCATCTTCTTTTTGTAGATGATTTAAAACTGTATAGTTCATCAGATGAGGAACTGAAAGAACAACTGCAAGTGGTCAGAACTTTTTCAGATTGTATTTTCACATTGTAACCTTTATTTATATTTTTGCAAACCTGCATTGTATGTATTTCACTTTGCAACCTTTATCCTACATTTTGTATCCTATATGTATTAAATTGTTTATGGAGCTTTTCTCCCCGGGCCTCCACTGAAAATGGGCACTTCTTGGCCCAGTGGACTTCCCCGGTAATCAAACTGATAATAAATAAATAAATAAATAAATAATGCCATTTGGTTTTGATAAATGTGCAAAAGCAATCTTTAAAGCAGGAAAGCTGCAGCACCAAGAAAACATCAGTTTGGGACAAGAATGTGATATAAAAGAACTTGAGCAAGAGGGAGTGTGTAAATATTTGGGAATTGATGAAGGATCAACAATAAAACATGTACAAATGTGAATAAAACTCAGTAAGGAATATTTTAGAAGACTGAGATTAATACTAAAAACAGCACTGACATCTAGAAACAAAGTCCAAGCTATAAACCAATCTGCCTTCCTGTCCTAGCTTACAGTTTTGAAGTGATTGACTGGCCCCGAAAGGTGTTGAATAGTTTGGACAAGAAAACAAGAAGAATGTTTCACAATCATGTATAAAAATCAGTGCATACCAAGACTATATATACCCTGTTCTGAACGAGGTATGGGCCTCCTCGGAATTGACTACTTGTATAGATCTGCAATAGTGGGACTGCATACATATCTGCTGACCTCACAAGACCCAAATGTAGTGAAAGGTTTGAAACATGAGGAGAATAAGTCTAAGATAACTTCCCTGCTTAGTTTAGCAGTAGCATATCGGCGTCAAGTGGGAATGGAAATTAAACCCGAAGTAGATAAAAATCAGGTAGCAACTGAATGTTCCAAAAAACAAAAGAAAAAATATAAGGTGAAGGATCAGATAAGAAGGTAGGAAATGTGGAAAATGCATAAATATAGTTGCAAGTATAGACAACTCTTGGAAAAAACTCACGTTGATCAGTACTGGACACAGGATTGGTTAAGGAGAGGTGAATTTAAACCAAAAGATGAAAGGTTAATATTGGCCCAAGATGGTGAACTATATACACATTGGTTTGCAAATTCCATTGAACATGTGGGAGAAACAGACAAGTGTAGGGTTTGTAAAACAGATTTGGAAACAGTTGCACATCTTGTTGTTGGTTGTGATATACTAATGGCAGAAGGACTGTATACTGAAAGGCATAATAATGTGCACTGTTGCATTGAGGATTATGCAAACATTATAATATTAAGTAGCTGAAAAGTACTGGAAACATGAGCCAAAAAGCATCACAGAAAGTGATGAAGTTTATATCACATGGGATCATCCATTACCAACAGTTCAAAAACAGATGCAAGAAAACCACATATAGTAGTCCATGAAAAGAAGGCAAAAGTAGCATTGATCACTGAAATTGCTATACCCAGTGAATACAGTGTCTTACATAGAGAGAGACACAAAGTCATAAAATACCAGGAGCTGCAGGCAGAAATGAGGGTGATGTGGAAGACAGATACTCAGCCAGTTCCAATAGGTGTAGAGGCAACAGGTATTAATAAAAAAGTATTTACAATCATACTTAGATATGTTACAGATACATGTAACTCCATACGAATTACAGAAAGACTCATTATTGGGGACATTGTGGGTGCTTCAAACAGGACTTCTTGCTAACATCAAAGATTGAAACAATATTCATTTCATCACCTTTAATCATACTTTGACTTAGGAATGGGTCCATTCCCATCATAGTATTAGAAACCCAAAAGATTTGAAGAAATTTAAAAAAAAAAGAAATCCCTGGATGTGTTTTTGGCTTTAGCAAGTGCAGACAGGAACTGACTCATCTTAATAGTTGAAGGAGAAGGATTATGCTAGTAGGTACTTCATGGAGGAAGGCAAGAGAGAGTAGATGACGTTTGAGCTGAATTTGTCAGCCATAAAATTTGTAATGTCGCTCTACTCAGTGAAGGTGGTACCACTGACCAGCAATTCAGCACACTGATGTGTGCTGCCTTGAAGTGTCATACATAGCTGTAGAAAGCCTTGTGGTTGTCTTTGGCCTGTGAGGTTATCTTGATCTTGTAATTGGCATATTTGCACTTTATTAGTCCTTTTACTCGCCTGCTTATTTTAATTAGAAAACGTCATCATGGGAGTTGTCCTTCCTGATTCTAGCCATGACTTTTCTCCCCTTTGTGATATACCTTCTTAAGGTTAGGATTCCAACAGTGTGGTTTGTTTTTAGACTTTATCCAACAACATATAACTACTGTTACTACTAAATGTTTTTAGACTTTGTTTTGGGCTTACTTCTAGTAGATACAGCAGTCTCTATACAGCAATTTACATGACTGGGCCTTTGTGAACAATTTCACATAGGTTGTTGGGAACTCGGGTTTGGAAGGGCCATTGCATTTTGATAAACTATCCCTTAATAGGGTGTAGTTTGCTTTGGAATAGTTATTAATTGTTACAGGGTTTGCTGGATTACCATAATGATTTTCATTTCAAAACAGACTACTTTGTGGTCTGACCTCACCAGTGAGGACATGGGGGGAGGGTGCAGCTCTCTTCCATCTTGTTGAGTACCAGGTCCAGTATGTTTGAACCTTTGGTGAGTGTGTGCACTGTCTTGTCAAGGATATTTGTGTTAGGAAACTCCAAGAATCATTATGCCTGTGACTATAAGGCAATGTATGTTTCCTAGCCTAGATTGAGGTAGTTAACGTCTCCCATGAATAGGGTATTTGGTTTAATGCTGAATGCCTCTATTAATTCTAAATATGAGCTATGGGATTCAAGTGACATAGAGGATGGCCTATAGCTTGCTAAGATATGGTATTGCATGGGACTTTGTCTATAGTTATTTGAATGTGGATACATTCCAGGGCATTGTTCCATTTAACCAATGTAGAGTTATGTTTTTTGGTAATATAAGATTGAGTCTTCTCCACCTTTTGTCCCTGTCTGTGCAGTTGATTGTTGAGTACTGAAGCCTTGCACTACCAGAGCAATTTCTATGGATTTAAACCATGTCTTGGTAATGGCACTTATGACTATATTCTTCAGACTGAGAAGCACTTGTAGGGTTTGCAGTTTCTTGCTTAGGCTCCTAGCACTGAGCAGTAAAACCTTAAGGTTTCTTTGGGGTTTATTTGCTATGTCGGGAGGTTTGTCAATTTGGCATTACCTAAAAAATGCTCTAAGGGATGTATAAAGTCTTAGTGAATATTCTGAAGCCTTGGGAAAACACGCAGACCATCCTTTGCAAAGCAATGTGGTTTGTTAATCATGTCCCCTCATGCTGATAAATATTGAATTCCCCTGGAAAGACACCAGAAACTAAGTCAATTATTGAAGTCAATCATCTTTTGTTCATACTGTGGCATTATCTTTGGTGAAGGTGGAATGCTGCTCAATGCCATGCATTTATCTGCCTAAAACACACATTCAGAGACATGAACAACAATGTCTCTCTTCATATAGTCCTATAAGTATGTCTCAGGTTGTTAATGCCCACATGGACTAGGACAGAATCATACTGATACAGTACCTTGGTGGATCCTGACATTAGATAAGCAGGTAACTGGTTTCTTCTCCTTGTTTGGTCTGGTGAGTGGAGCATCTGTGTGTTGCACAATGTAGTCCCCTATGACAAGAGTCCTGGGTAATTTGTTAGCTTACCTTATGAGTTTTGCTCTTGACACTCCACTGGGTATAGGTGTATGTGTGGTGTTTGTTGTTGCTTTTGGTAAGTGTTTTAGAAACTGCTGAAGGTAGCTGTTACCATTTATAGGCTTAGGAGATATTTGATGTTTCGGAAGATTGCTTTATAGTGCCTCAGCATACGTTAGTCTGTGTGTGTGTGTGTGTGTGTGTGTGTGTGTGTGTGTGTGTGTGTGTGTGTGTGTGTGTGTGTGTGTGTGTGTGTGTGTGTGTGTGTGTGTGTGAGTGTGTGAGTGTGTTTGTGTTGGATTTGTGTAGAGTGTATGTTCTTTCCACCACTGTAAGTGGGATTTTTGCCTCCAGTGAAATTTTAACTGTGCATCTCTCACATACTGTGTTTGTTTTGTTTTTTAAGGATTAACTGGTTGTCTGTAATTATGAAACAATTGTTACATTGTCTTAGGATGTCCATATCTATCAAAATGGCTAAAGAGATATTTGGAAATTGCATATCCATGTTGTCCAGACCTGCATTTGGGTGTGCTACTGTAGGTCATGGACTGGGTTATACAGAGGATTCCTTAGGTGGTCTCTGGGGTTTGGCACTAGACTAGATTAGACTGTGCTAAGATTTGATAGTAGTGCTGTTTAATGTGCAAACGATGCTCTAAGCTGGTCTCCACACAATAGTTTTGTTTTAGCCACACTAATTTACAGGATTCAGTTCTAAGGGAAGTTTTATAGATAACACGTAACTTCTGGCCATTATGTCTATACAGGTCATTGCTAACCTCTTGATATAACAGCACCAAGAAAGATTGCTTGCGGGTGTGATACTATGTTATAGCAGGACCAGAGTTTGTTATATGTTGGAAATGGAATGATCACATAATTTATGTTGAGTGCTAACAGAACAATCATGAACTCAGTACAATCACAACTTTATTGTCCTCATGCATTTTTTCTGCTAGTGTTATGGTACAGCAACTTAAATGTAGGTGCAACACCTAAAAAAAGAAATCTTCAGAGGTACACATTTTGTGTGAAGGTATTACTGTCGACACTCAGAGAATCTTATCTCAAAAAGCAGTTTGTCTTCTAAGTTAAAATTCACAATAGGTGACTTTAACAACCAATTCACATTCTACTATTTTTAAAAAAACAGGAAGTGAATGGTATCCGAAGCAAATGAATGCTGTATACCAAACAGTAAATACAATTTTCAGCAAAAAAGACAAAAATAAAATGCACTGATTTTTCCTGAAGTGACTCCAAGGTGATTCTTCTAATACCATTTCCACTTGAATGCAAGCAGGTGTTATGTGAGTGTGGAATGCATATAGGTGGTATGTGAGTGTTGAATGCATACAGCTGGTATGTGAGTGTGAAATGCATGCAGGTGGTATGTGAGTGTGAAATGCATGCAGGTGGTATGTGAGTGTGAAATGCATGCAGGTGATAAGTGAGTGTGGAATGCAAACAGGTGGTATGTGAGTGTGGAATGTAAGCAGGTGTTATTTTTAGTCATCTTTGTGTTTAGGTTGGACTATACCCAAACCACATTCTGAATAGCATGGTTTAAGCTTCAATAACAATGAGTTTGCAGGTTGCAGTCTGTTCCATAAACGTAATGTTTTTGTTTCTTTCTGTTGCATTCTTCATACTGACCATCACACTTATCTATGCATCTTTATTTGTAATTTAAGGTGATGGGTTGAGTAAAACGCTATAATGACTGATCTCTTTTCTCTATGCGTACATTAACTATATGATGCTTTGAAAGATATATATAGATATAGATATAGATAGATATAGATTTAAATAGATACAGAGAGGGAGAAAGAGGGAACACTATTATGCTTATAAATTATAGAAATTTGTGGCATTTTATTTTCATGTTATTGCTCAGTTTCCCCATCTGATAGACTGGCTGGCCTTTTCATTTATGAAACATAATTTGTGTTGCAATCCATTATTTAATTCAAAACTTTATATGAAGGATTTATCATCTTCAAAGACATTGTAGTCATAAATATCCTTGACTTTAGCTCAAGTTAATTAACTGTATCTGCAGGCTCGTGTGCTGTGCTATGGTAATGCATACAACATGTGATGTAGTTTCCTGTTCCATTTTTACATCTTATCTTTAAGCCCACTTGTTGTCATGCAAAGTTCCAATTTATTCAATAGGCAGTTTCACTGTGTGCAGTGTATTATCATATTTTAATATATCTTAAGTCATGGAATTGTTCTGTCAAACTTACAATTAGCTTTAATTTGTTGAGTTTTGCTTCTTGGTACGGTTAGACAGTTAGCATATTTAATATGATACATCCTTGAATAAAGCTCTCTTAACTAGATTCACTTAAATATATTTAAAAAGTAAAGTGCTTTCACCTACCAGTTTTACTTATAAGCAAATTGTAGTTATCTTTCCACTTTCTCAAACCAGTATATTAGTATTTTTTTTTTTTTTTTTGCAGTAGCTATTTGAAATTGTACGCAGGCATTATGTATATCATTGAAACAATTATTTTGCAGCAAACACATTAGTATCTAGAAGTATGGTTGGAATATTGGTCCATGTATCCTTTCACTTAACTCTGTGCTGTATATGTTCTTTCCCCATTTAGAACTCTATCATTGTTTGTCTAACAGCGAACGATATGCACTCCGTATCTGATGCCCTGTGAAATATAGACCCTGCAGCACTGCTATGGTGCAAACAACCAAGCAATTATATACTTCAAACCTAGGCTGCTTTATTCTACATAGTAACTTATTAAGTACAACAGCTTGCTTTCTGTTTGTTCTACATGTATAATGTACTGGGTAAAGCATGTTCCGACAAACAACTACAATGAATGCCCTTGGAAATTCGAATTTGTTGCAGATTAAGATGCACACCGACCTCAGCCTATATCACAGCTAGTCCGTGGGTGATGGGAGAATCTAACAGACCTAGTGATGGATTTGGAGCACTGGGGGTAGGAGGTTGCAAGGGTCAGGACAAAAAAAAAATATCCAGAAGTCATCATTTGAAAGTTTCTTTCTGGCTAACAAAAGTGATGTTAATATTATTTATTTATTTTATTTTATTTATTTTATTTTTTATTTTACATTTGTTGACCGGGCTAGTCCAGCTGGATAATTTCCATTTTCAGTGGAGGCCCGGGGAGAAAAGCTCCACAATTAAAACAAGGTTAAACATTTAAGCAACAATGCATACATTTTAGTGTAGTAGAAAATACAGCAAAAAAAAAAACAGGTAAAAAACAAATAGCCTAAGCTATATATTCATATTTTTTTTTTTTTTTTTTTAGAACAGTACAGTAATTTAGTCATTTGAAATAGCAGGGAAAGATAGTGATTTTTACGTAGGGAGGTATGGCTGAAGAGCAAAGAAGTCATTTAGTCTGGATTGGTACAGGAGCAGAGCCAGAAGTTGTTAAGATGTAATAGAAGTTGTTTTTTGAAAAGTTGAAAGGAGTCTAGTGAGGTAATGTGTGGGGAGGTTATTCCATATTTTCCCTATGGAGTTTGAAAATAGACAGTTACCTGCTGAATTTGTAATTCTAGTTGTGGTGACTTGTATCTTTTCGCAGATCATAACTGTTTCAAGTTTTGTAGGGAGTAAGGAGGTTACTGAGAGCTGGTGTTTTGTTGGTTGATAAAGAATGTTATGTGTAATTAAGAGTTGTTGATAGATAAGCTTGTTAGGTAGTTCTAACCATTGTAATTGTTTTAAGTTATTACAGTGGTGAGTTCTGTACTGAGATGCTGTGGCAAAACGGGCTATATTATGATAGGATGTAGTTAGTTTTTTCAGGTTACCTTTAGAGAGATTGGTGTAAATAGAGGAAGCATACAGTAGGGTGGAGATAAGATGTGATTGAGCTAAGGTGGTCCGTGCTTCTGGAGTAAGGAAGGGTTTTATTCTGTACAGTGAACCTATCTTTTTATTTACTGCTTTTATAGTGTTATTGATATGACAATCATAGTTAAGATTATTATCAATAGTAACACCAAGCAGTTTGGTAGTAGAGTCTGGGGAGATAAGAGAATTGTCAGCTGCAGTAATAGTAAAATTTAGTTGAGGAGATTTGTG
Organism: Protopterus annectens; assembly: GCF_019279795.1. Taxonomy (NCBI): domain Eukaryota; kingdom Metazoa; phylum Chordata; order Ceratodontiformes; family Protopteridae; genus Protopterus; species Protopterus annectens. The sequence goes on from NC_056728.1 coordinate 359,921,270, forward strand.
GGTAGGTGAGAATAGTAATAGTTTTGTTTTCTTGGAGTTGAGAAGGAGACATCTTTTTGAGAACCATTGTTCAACGGTTGAAAAGGTAGATTGTGTGAGTGACTGGAGTTCAGATTGGGTGGGAGCTGTACAGATGATGGTAGAATCATCTGCATATTGTATGCAGGTAGTGTTATGGATAGATGATTGAAGATCATTAATAAAGATAGAGAATAAGAGTGGGCCTAATATTGATCCTTGAGGTACTCCTAAGGAGATAGGTAGTAGAGCAGATAGAGAATTTTTCCAGAGTACTGCTTGTTGTCGGTTTTCAAGGTAGGATGAGAACCACATTAAGGAGGAAAAATCCAAGGCAAGTGAGTTTAGTATGTGTAGGAGAAGTTTATGGTTGACCCTGTCAAGGCTTTTGACAGGTCTAGGAAAAGAGAAGCAGTTAGTTTGTTATTATTACGGTTACAGTTTATTGTGTTAGTAAAGGAAAGTAGTGCAGTGGTCGTACTATGTGAGGGTCTAAATCCATGTTGAGTGTTTGCTAGTAGGTTATTTTGAAGGAGATGGTTAAGTAGTTGTTTGTGTATACATTTTTCCATGATTTTAGCTAGTGGAGATAATAGTGCTATTGGGCGGTAGTTAGAGAGGTCAGTGGATTTGCCTCCTTTATGTAAGGGTATGATGTGTGATATCTTCCAGATTGCTGGAAAATCACTTTCTTTTATGGATCTGTTTATTAGGATCGAAACAGGGTAGGCTATAGCTTTTGCTGCTACCTGAAGGAATTCAGCAGGAAGCTTATCTGCTGAGGGGGTAGTGGGTTTAAGTTTTTGTAAGAGAGATTGTATGTAGGAGGTGGGTATGGGTTGAAGTTGAAGGGAAGGAATGACGTTGTTGGTGTTACTTAAGATCAGTTGGGAAGCATCAGGGGATAAATGGCTTGCTAGTGTTTGTATGGAAGTAGTAAAGAAGCTATTGAAGTTATTGGCTATTAAAGAGGGATTATCAGGGTCTAGATTCTGTGGGTTAGGTGTTACTATTTTACCTGGGGTAAGTAGATGATTGATAGTAGACCAGAACCTTTTTGGTTCTTTTTTTGTGGATTGCTGAAGTTCTACATAGTAGTTCTTTTTGTCTGAAATAATAGCATTTTTGGTTTTGTTTCTCAGCTCTCTAAAGGTTTGCTTGCTTGCTTTTGTCTGGGTCGTTTGGTTTCCAAGATATCAAAGGTATTTGTGAAAGTCTAGAGAAAATATAAATGTGAATATTTTGTTTTATAATATACTACAGCCATTGAGTGCATTGTAAGACTTGTTTTTCCAACAGTATTGCTATTCATACTTTTGAAACAGCATTTAATGTTCACAAGATTATTACAGTAAACAGTAAACTTTATTGTCATTCAGGCCATATGACAAAATTGCACCACTGAATGAAACTGTGTTTCTCCAAGCTCATATACAACATAAACACAAAAACAAAAAAACACATAAGCAGCAACAACAACAGCAGAGTCTAAGCCAATCAAAGACACAGAAGCTTCATCAACCATGCTCAATTCATCATGAAAGTGATCACAGTGATTGCAACCATTCTTATCCACCACACTGCCACTAGCTCCATTTCCAACATCAGCAACATCCTAAGTCCCTGTCAGGCCCCTCTGACCCAACAGAACCACAATCTAGATTTAATCAATTGATATACAAAACTGGGTTTTCACTACCTAAGTTAGCACAACTGAATGGCCTGAATGGCCATAACCAGTATCCATGCTGCCAACGTTGCATCTCCAACATCATTCCCACACCAGATTCTTCACCATCCATGCTGTCACTATTCCATTTACAACATTATTGCAACACCAGCAATGACCCACAAATCAGTCCAGTCCCTCTGACCAACAAAAGGATGCAATCACTCAGTAGACAAAAATCTGGCCTCCACAACTGCATTCAGTGTAACTAGCTGACCTGAAGGCCTGAACGGCTGTGACTAGCACAATGATCTCCAAACACAGCAAAATCCAGCAATTCAGCAGGAACCATGGCTGCAGGCAAACCACACACCCTACGGAGTCAAAATGGAGTCTCAGAAAAACAACAGCTCAACAAACCCTACACAAATCCAGCATAAAACACAAAACACATATTCAGAGCCAGAGAGGCCACTGCAATACGAGGCTCCACCATCCTGCGAATTTTACACTTGACTTACTTTTGTAACTTGCATTTCAGAAATGCTTAACAGTGTAAAGATATATCTGGGTGTGACATTTTACAGCTGATGTGTGTGAATGCTCTAAAATCATCACTGCTAAAAGAAATATATATGATATAACATGGAAATGCCCTTTTGAATAAGCATTTAAGGTTAGACTGAAGCTAAACTATCCAAAACTCAACTGCATTTCTGTCATCTTGACGATCTAAGTAAACAAAGCAGCTAAATATATGCACTCCACATTTTAACAAGCCTTGTCCAACTGAACAGTGTAAACAGCAAAATAAGCATTTTTTTTTTTTTGCAGGCAGGCAAGCCATTCTTTATCACATTGTGTGGCGGCTTCGGCTCTCACATCCCCCTTTCCCACTTTGTATATATATTCAGTCTGGAGGAAAAAGTGGTTATTAGAATGATACAAAAACTCACTTTTCTTCTGAACTGCCACAGTCTCAAAGCCTAGAAAAACTAAATGTTGAGACCAAATCCATCACTTCTGTATTTAGGATACAAGTAACAATGAGCAACCGTTGTTTTGAGCAATGAAGCTCAAGCAAATAAAACATGAGCAATGGGATATTGAGCTATTAAATAAGATCCCTACTCTCAGATTTGAAATTCATGTATGTATGTGTTTGTGTGCATGGGGTCCCCTTCAAAACATCTAAAACCCATAAGATCTAAATTCATAACATCGAAACCAAAACATCTAAAACCCAAAACATCTGAAACCTGTAACATCGAATTTCATAACATAACACACGACACCTATTTCATATTCATTGCATATTCAGGAAACTAAGATTCGACAAAGTGCAGTTTCGGAAAACTGCACATTCTACATTATGGTCTCAAAATACTAAATTCAAGATTTCAGTATTTCAAGATACAAAAGTGGGCCCATATATATATATATATATATATATATATATATATATATATATATATATATATATATATATATATATATATGTGTGTGTGTGTGTGTGTGTGTGTGTGTATGTATAAACATATATATATATATACATATATATATATATATATATATATATATATATATATATATATATGGATCAGAATAATAGTTGTGAATGATAGTTGTAACAGGGTCTGATGTTGTAGGTCTGGAAGTTCTTGGGTGAGATGGCTGGACTGCCTTCTTCCCAGTAAAAATGTTAAATAGCTTTAGTAGGGCATATTACAATGTCCCACCAAACAAGTCCAGGCAGTGTAACTGGGCTTTCCTCAGGCTGAACACTGTCTCTCTGATGTTTCTGGTTGTACATAGGTAGTGGTACACTAATGTTTGACCATAATGTTGTGTGCTTTATAGATGTCATTATCCTGAGCACCACTGAGTATCCTGCATTAACCTGAAACACAGTAAGGACATGAGAGTGGGTGAGACATGGATATACATTATCTGTGGTTGTAGATATGTGTATCCGTATTCAACTATTAGGCAGTCCACTGTGCAAGAAGTACAGATAAAGATGACCTACATACCTTATAGGAAAATTATTGGCACTGTCAGGGGCCAGTGCAGACACATTGGTAATCAGCCACTATGCATGGCACATTATGTGACAGCTGATGGAACGATAGCCATTCTTATTGATACACGACACACAGTAGGAACTCTGTTACTACTTGTGTGCTTCAAGTACTTCATGGAGGTAGACAATGAAACAGAAGCACCTTGTGGTGGAAGCTGACTCCTGCAGTGTTAAGGAAACATATGTTGATCACTGTGTAAGAGAAATTAATTGAGGAATGTCTAGAGTATTCTGAAGGCTAACATTTGAGCTATAACCATGGTGTACCCTCCTTGTCTCTGAAAGGTCCCTGTTGCTACAACAGAAAGAGCTACACACACCTTGGCATTCATTGGTAAGTGAAATCCATGCATTCCTTCAATATCACTTTGTGGGTCATCACTGGAAGCTAAGGCCTGTATAATATTTCTAGCTAATGGAAGCAATCCAACAGCTACTAGTCAGTTTGTCAGTGATATGTTATTTTCTGCCAGTAATGTTTTTCTTTTATTTTTTTCTGCCTACAGCTCAATCGTCCTGTCATATGGAGATGGCAGCTCCACAAATTTCAGTGTGCTTTTTGGCTTCACACTCAGGCACAGTTACATACGCACCTTTGCTCCTGATGACTTTAAGTAGCAACCTGCTTTATCAGGCTCTCATTGCATGTCATTATGCATTTCTTAGACAATACCTTTTTGTTTGCTTGTCACTGATCATTTGCATACTTCTATTCCTGTACCTGTTTGCTCATTGCTCTTTAGTACTAGGCTGGTTTAATGAGATGTCACATGGCTCCACAAGCTGAGTGTCAGTGTAATAGCATAATGCATTGTTATGCAACTTAACTATGAGCTTCGGTATGCATTTGAAATATCATAAGCCATTTTTCACATTGTGATTTAGGTTATCCATGTGATAATGTGTTATGTCTAATAGTTTATATACATTATTAATTGGTATGAAAAGTGACTTCAGATGGGCTGACATTTTTCCAGCAGGACTTCGGGGTTAGGAATACATCTACTAAGACAATCTGTCATTTCAGTTTATAGTTTTAGAATGCTTCAAAGCAATTGTCCATGTCTTAGTCATTTGGAATTCTCAGTTAAAGTGAGTGTGCATATTGGGAATTTCTTACTTTTATATTAATCAAACTCTCAGTGTTATATAGAAATTGTAGATGGCCTGAAGCAATACGTGAAATTTTATTTCAGATAAAATTATATCAAAATGCTACCTTGTATAATGTAGTTTGAGAAATAAACTCAAAGCAGACTTTGCATGATTAAACCAACATGGAAATAATATAGAACATAACATCAAAAGGAAATGTATTACAGGATAAAAATGCATGCATTCAGACTTAAAAGGAATGTCATGATTATTTACTATAGCTACATTTTGCATTCTTACTTTGTTTATGCATGCCTGTATAAAAAGTATTTGTTTAATAACAAAAGCAGAAAGAAAGCTGTAAACATATCTAGAATGATATGCAAAAATATACATACTTTTGTAAAGATAAAAGAGGAAAATGAGAGCGCTTTGAGCAACAGCAAATAAATAATACTAGAATTACCCAGCCTGCTCACATATAACCAGCTTACAACAGCCCACCAAATTCTGTATTATCCTGATAGAGTTCCTGCTCTTCAAGAGCTACTTAATATCTACTCTAACAAACGCCTATTAAGATCCACCAATAAAGCATTGGCTGACATAGGCAAAAGCAACAACAGCTCTGGGGACTCCATGTTTTCCATTTCAGTTGCAAAAGCATGGCATACCATCCCCGTAGATATTAGGACCACTGAAAACAAAAATAATTTCAAAAAACTTCGCCGGTCCCATTTACGTAGTTCTTGGTTATGCAATTGTTCTGACCCTGGGTAGCTTCACTTAATTAGATTATATCATACTTTAACTTTCTATGAAAGCTTGCAACAATGCCTTTCTATACTCTTAATCAATGTGTGTTTACTGTACTAGCCACTGATGAAAGTAACCAAATGACTGAACAAAATGTCCTTTAACTGTACTGTTTGTTGTAAAACACTGTGCTCCTTTTACTTTTTGCTCCTTTCTTGGCCTTGAAACTGTACATTATTAACTTTTTGACTGTATTGTACTTTATTAACATGTATACAGAACCGATAGGTGGTGCAGCGGTAGCGTTGTTACCTCACAGCAAGAGGTTCTCCCGTTCGATTCTTGGCTGGAGTGCGGGGAGTGCCTTCTGTGTGGAGTCTCCATGTCCTCCCCACGGTAGGGTGGGCATTCGAAAGACATGCGTAAATGGACGTGTCTTGGTTGAACGTCGAGCTGGCACCTCAGCATTCATGAAAATCTACTGCCAATCATTAGTGGACCGGAGTTCTGCTGTGGCGACCCCTAACCGGGAAAAGATGAAAGACAACAACAACAACTATATTTATTGTAATTGCTGTACTAATCTTTGTGGAGCTTTTCTCCCTGGGCCTCCGCTGAAAATGGGATCCATGCCCAGACAGATTTTCCAAGTAAATAAATGTAAAATAAATAAATAAATAGAACATTCACAAATAACAGAATGTCTGACCTCTAACTATTTACTACCTATAATTCCACTAAGGGCAAGATATCTGTTAAGAATTCAGCTTAAAACAGCAAATACTAGAACATGCATTCACATGGTTTCTCACAGTAAATTAACAAAACATAGTCACAGTATGTTTTCAGAAGGCTACTGCCAAGAAATAACACAAATGCATACAGAACCAGTGACAGGCAGCCTTACTGGACTTCAATCAGCCTCTATAGTTAAGCAAACTTTACAGAAAAGCATGCAAATCTGAACACACAAGACTGGCTTTTGTGAAAAATAGCTTTTTATATCTTCAGCACAGGTTAAACACACAACTGATATGTGGTGTTTGTCCCCACATTAAACACGACCATTTCTTGTTTTCTGATCAGGACACTATCTATTTATCTGGTGACACTTTAAGCAACAATCTTGGAATATTGCAAAATTTAATAATAGTCCTCATATGGGAAAAGGAACATGACAGAGTTAATAAAACCCAATTATTTGAGGGACCACATAAACAAAAACAATGGAAAAAAAAAACAGTACCTTGCATGCATATTAGCTTCCAAAGTTAGCCTGCTGATGAGGGGTCTGAGGCCAACCATAGCACCCCAAGCTATTAACCTCCTCCATTCACTTCATGAAATTTGACACAGATTATTCCTACTGTGGGTTCCCAGGTTAGAAGGGAGTTACCTATATCAGTATATTCAATGCTTAAAGAACCTTCATCCTATATAATATCCATGCAAGTAAAATCACTGATGGGAACTCTACCTATATCTTAGCAATATACCAAATGATAGTAGAGACGACATGTTGCAAGATACCAATTTTAGTGAGATACTCCCATGTCTATATAACAACTGGCTGGAACAGATTTATCTGAAAGCTGAAGTGAACTAGTTTGTTGTCACCCTTGTGGGTTGGGCCATCATTTTGACTAGGATATTAACTACAGCCAAGAGTAAGTTAGATGAGTGTTATTGTGATATTGCTAGCATGATGCACAGATAATCAACATAATAGACACCAACATGAAGTGGAAACTCAATGTCTTGTCTAAGACTCAATGACATAGTGTCTGTGGAGCATTTAGAATCCTTTTTGGGAATGATACAGTGGAAACCACTTTCCAGCGGGTCATACTTAGGTGCACAGGTGACATTACTATCTGGTCTACCTTAGAAAATGGATATTTGGGTATATTACACATAGCTGGAGATGTGGCCCATGGATAACTCACATTTTTATATATACTGGAGGTTTTCTATCTACTTGTAACTTGAAGATGACAATTTCTGAACTGGTATTGGATGATGTTGTTGTGTCTCCCTTCACTTTTATCCTCATACCTTTCTGTTTGTCATGTGTATAAATAAAGCTCACATCTCTGGAAAAACTTTATACAGTTCATTTTGCAGGTGCTGTGTGTCTTCAAGAATATAATATGCAGAAACTGGAAATGTTCTTAGCTAAGGATGAGCTCTGAGTGAAATATGTGTCCTGCTAGGCAAAAATGAGAAATGGGCTTTGGAACTGCAGAATAAGTCTGTTAGCTGCAGTGACCTGTTGCAAAGGCTTGAAGCTAATTATAGTATTAGTAGTCTGGGAAATCCACATTGAGATGAACATTTTTGCTTCTGCATCCTCCGTGATATGTGTAGTGTGAAATGCATGGTCTTATCAAGGAAAATGTATTTTGCTGGACACATCTTATGTTGTCTGGTACTACATCTATCATGTCCATTCAGCCAGTCATGCACTACAGTTATTTTTTCAGCTTCATTTTGAATGTTGTTTCGCCTATCTGTTGATGTTAGGGCATTGCTTGGAAATTGAAGATGTCAGCTATTTATCTAATGTATCTTTTTTCACCCCATGAGCTTGCAAGCTATGAGTCACCTTCATATATCCATCTGTCTTGTCTGTAGGAAAGCTATGGGCATTTGTTAATGGATTACCAGATGTGCTTTTATGCTGCAGACTATTTCTAGGGGTCAGTTATTCATTGAGGCAGCCGAACAAAAAGCAGGCAATACTGAGAGACACAGAGGGTACTGAATAGGCCTAAGGTGGTTTAAGCAGTGAACGATACAGAAAAGTGCCTGAATGAGAAGCTGAGTATTGTGCAGATACTATTTGAAAAAAAAAATAAGTTTGTTAATGGCTGTGCTTTCAAATACTAAAGAACATTGCCAGCAACTAAACAGACTTCTGTCCTGAAAACATTATCATCTGATCTTCAGAAGCAAAGGTGATACAATTCAGTTCTACATTTTTATGGGGTTACTATAGTGGGGGAATCCAGATCTATTAACATTTGTAGCTACCATGTGTAAAGGGGCTTCTGGACAGAGCAAAGGATGTTTGAGAGCATTGCAAGAGCACACACAATTTTTTCTATTGAATGTGATGCCCATTAGGCATTAAATAATGATCCCGGCACTTGATGGTAAAATTACTGAAACATTGGGACAAAGCAGTGTGTCTTTGAAATGCAATGTCTGGGAAAGGGCTGATCATGAATAACATGCATATAAGAATATATATTATAATAAATAATATATAAATAATAAATAAATAATATCCATATAAGAATAAGACATGAGTATTCCACAAATCTATATGAAGGGAGACATTATTTTGTCCCTGCTATTAAGAAGGCACAGAAGTTGTATGCATAGCAAAGTTACATTTGCATTTACACTATAAGTGAGTTTAAACAAAAGAAACAATATTTTAACATCATCATCATGAAGCACTGGACTTTCTGGACCAGCAAAAGTACACTGGATAGCAATCTATGACCAGTCCTTGCTCAATTACCAGGGGACAAAAGCATACCTCTCAACGTCTTACTGTAAGAAATCTGGACAAAGTCAGACAAAATGGGGGGTGTCAAAGGCCCATAAGTAGGGACAGATGCTAAATATTGCTCTTAAAAACTTAGAAAGTTGCTAGAGTAACAAGGTTTGTGTTAACATACATTTTCTGAACAATATGAAGTCTGAAACTCAAATGCATTTCATTATTTGATGACTTCAATCCCCAGATCATCCCAGTGATTTGCCAGAAAAACACACATTTTATGAGGAGCAGACCAAAAATATGAGGTAAAAATCTGGACATTCTGTGAAAATCTGGGCAGTTGAGAGCTATGGACAAAAGATGTTCCATTGTCAGTCATGAATTCCAGGGATATCAAGGGACTGTTCCTCTAAAATGAGTGTCCAACCTTTTCAGTTGCAAGGGCCGCATTGAGTCAACAGAAATTGTCTGGGGGCCACATGTAAAATATATCATTGCAAACAGCAAGTGAGGACCAAAAAAAAAAAGGTCTCTCACGTAAACCGAAGAGCAAAAGACCACAGGTGTATGCATAATATTTGCCCTAAAATTCAATATCTCATTCTAATTATTAAAAAAAACAGATAAATCTAACTGACATCTTAGTTTAACATCAAAGTTTATTTGTAAAAAAAAAAAATTAAAAGGGTACGAACATTTCAATTTGTAGCCAAACCCTACTTTAACAGTGCCCCTATCAGTGAGGTAATGTTAGTGAATGTTTGACTATACATCAACAATATGTACAACAGATGTCTTGCATCCAAATAACCATAAAATAATTAGCAGATGCCACTACAGCCATCCAAATAGTCTTAAATGCAATTACCTCCCTGTGTATAACAGAAAACAACCCAGCCATGTACTGATAACTTGATCCATCACCAAGCTGCCCCTCTCTTACTGAGGTAAAGGATGTTGACAGTCTGCAAGTCCAAAACATATTGTACAGTTACACAGTTTAAATTAGTGTATATACAACTTCCCTCTTCTGTGGAATGGCACACATGGAAAAATATACACAATTAACTACACAGTGCAAAGTAAACTCATATTCAACAGAACTAAAAATATCAACATATATATATATATATATATATATATATATATATATATTTGCCTTATCTGTACTTCTTTAACAAAGACTTAAGTGGGTACATACAATGAGCCAATTATCACAGCTAATGTTAAAATATCAGTGCCAGTCAGTATCCACATGCCAACTCTCAATGGAATGTGCCTGCATCTGCTGTGTCTGCATTAAGGGTATACCTTAATCTTGAGTTTATGACACCTAATCAAATAAGTTTCAAAACTGGCAAATGCGGCTTAACGGTCATCTTTTATACATCATAATAGTAGAGACACAATTGGCTGCAGGACTACAGAGAAAATCGCAAACAAAGCATTCACAATCTGAGACAGCCAGCAATCCTATGTGCAGAAAAACGTGACTTTATGGATGCATGTACTAATTTCTCAAGTATCACTGTAAGTCTAATAGCCCACAAGCTTCAAGAAACCTTATACCCCAGGATGTTTGGTACATTCCTAACATTAATCTGGTAACTCCTGACCTAGCGCTTACTGTACAGTCTGGGAGTGTGCAGTTGTATCTCCCCACCTACCACACAGTGTGGGAGAGGGCAGCTGTACCTCCCTGCCTACAGTAGAGTATAGGACAGTAGCTGTACCTCCCAAGATACAGTACAGCTGCACATCCCAACCCACCATGCAGCCAAGGAGAATGCCATTGAACGTCCCAACCTACAGACAGTGGGGTTGGAACAGTGATTATATCAACTATCAAACTATAAGAACAAAGACTACAAAAACAGCAATCAATCTAGACTAGAGATTGAATCTAAAATTATTATAAAAAAACAAAAACAATATTTTTTTGCAACAGACAAGCCCCCCCCCCCCCCCCCCATACTCCTTGCTAATTACGTATACCAACTCTGAGATCACATCAGAGAGAGAGGGAGGACAAATTCCCTGCCCTGCAGCAATGTGATCTCAGACAGCAGGAATGGAGAGTTCACTTTTCTGAACATTCACACTTACACCCAACCCAAATTAATTTTCTGACTGTTCGCTGTAATGAACGGTAACTTGGAGAGTACAGCTGAACCTAACCTAACACAAAGGCTGGAAGACTGCAGCTGAGCCTACCAACCTACTGTACTGAGTGGGAGAGTTTAACTCAATTTCTCAACCTTCCATACATTGTGGGAGAGACGGCAGCTTGTTCTCCCAACCTACCATCCAGTCTCTGTGAGAACAGTTCAACATCCCAATCCACCCATACAGCATGGGACTGCAGCTGTACCTCCCAACCTGCCATACAGCATGCCTCCTTCACTGTTCAGGCTGGAAGAGTGCAGCTGTATACACCCCCAGCCTTCTGCACTAATTAATCATCGGTGACTTGCTACTGGGTAATCTTTCTAAGTCAGATCACCTCACTTCTCCTTCCTCTGCTAATATGGGCTGCAGTACAGCTTGTATTTGCTGTTCAAGTATTCTGTCATTACCTTTTTCTAAACAGCAATGCTTTTTCAGTACTGAAAGAAATATAATTTAAAAGTGAAACACAAAGTAACCATGCATTCTGAAAGAGGGGACTTTAATTGTAACTGCAGTAAATATTTCTGACCATTTTAAATGTAGATTCCAGCTCATCTCACTGCACAAAACAAATAAATTGTACTTAAAAACTGGCCACCACAGTGAATGCCTTGTTGTGTCCCCTTGTTTATGAAGCAAGCAACCAAACACTTGACTAGACAGGTGTTTAATAACGCTGCACTCATCTAACGCACATGTTTCATACAGCGATTCATGACTGTAAAAATGGAGCTTCAAATCTAATTTACAGAGACAGAGGTATCCTGAAAAAAAAGTGGTACTTTTATCTACTTATCTTTGCCACATGATAAAACCCGACAACTAAAACAATTGCACCTTTATAAAATCTTTTTCTTATCTTGACTTAAGTCTTAACAATGAAACTGTTATCTTTCCATTATTTTTCTAAGTAAAGAGGCCAGCATTCTACAAAGATGCATCTACAAAACAACAAAAGGAAGAGTATGTAGAAATAGAAAACATTTGTACTGTAAATAATTTATACAACAAGGTAAGGGGAAAACAACTTCTAAGTGCAGAGACATAAGGTAAATGCAACAAATGTTCACTCAAATATAGCTACAGTACACTATCATTCCCATTCACAACCACCCTCCCCACCTAATCCCCACATCTGCCTATATAACAACAGACAAATACCATTTAATTACTAACAAATATTTAAAACTAAATCATCTTATTTTACAGTGTAACTTATAGTAAATCTTATCATTTCTCATATGCCTATACTCTGCACTAAGTAACTTTTGATGCTCTTGAGATGTACGTATGTTCCCTGAAACTTTCATTCTGCTGTACCTCATAATGACTTATTATGCCATTTCTTCAGCTTATAAAATTAAAAAAATTCCCTTGGTAAAGTACCAGTCTGGTTTGGGCTTCTTATCAATAGTGCAAGCAAATGAGTTACTGAAGTAAACAAGTTAAAGGTCAGCTGCAACAGCATCCTTCAATATCATCATCATCATCATCATAAAAGAGTAGCATATTTATGGTTACTGGTGATCCAGCATTCATTTTTAGAAGCATGTGCTTTGGAAATGGGGAAATTTCAGATTCAGAAACTTTATCATTTCTATATTATTTATGAAAAGGCAAGTTCTTCTGTCTTATATCCATGTCAAGCACTGTTAAAAATTCTTTCCAATATTTGCTCGCAGATAGTGTAGAAAAAACTTTCTCGTTCTGTCTTCATAAGACCAATTTTGCCTTTCTCACTGGCAACTGTAGTCATCAAACCAGACTGCTCACCCCACAGCCCTTAGACTCGGATTATGGTGTAATAGCAAAACTTTATTGTATGTGTGATTAAAAAAATAAGTAAACAAAACTGGTAGCCCGAACAGCAGCACCGACAGGATCCGATTTTTCAGCCCTCCTTTTAATCTCTTATATAACATCTGTAAATAGTGCTTAACTACTTCTGTGTGCATTTATTAACTAACAATTTTTGTAAACATACCAAGTTTTGATTTTTTATACTGATGGACTGAACCTAAAAATTAAAATGATGCATTTAGAATAGCTTACCTGTTACTGCTGGAGATGTAGTCAGTGTGTAAAAATAAATAAATCCTCCTCACTCTCAGCTCTTTCTTCACCGCGATCTTAATCCTTCCTTCAGCTGTTTACCCGTTACCGCAAAAGTAAAAAATGAACGAACAGTGCTTTGGCACATGTGCATACCAGCTGACAGACACTGCCATGAAAAAAAACGTGAAAAAAAGTAATGTGGCGCATGCGCAGAACGCCTGAAGGACGCGGACATGAAAACACACGGAAAAAAAGTGAAATTTCAATTTAAGGGTCGCGGGCCGCATGGAAGAACTCTGAGGGCCGCATGCGGCCCGCGGGCCGCAGGTTGGACACTCAGACTAAATCATATTGTCGCTCGTCTAGTCAGGATGTAATAGACGAGTCTTTGTGTGTTCTGTTCAAGCAGCTTTATTATATACAAACACTTCAGGATTGAGCCTTAATATCTTTAACTGAGATAAACTTATAAACAAACTAGCTATCACACTCACACATGCTCAAACTTGGCTGCACTCCCAAAATGGCACTGAAGCTAGCACATACTTGCTATTTATATGCACATTCAGTCCTTGAAACACTTCTTAAAGATACAACACATACACTCTGTTCTACACATATCAAGGACGAGGTGGTGGTAAGTACAACACCAATTCCAGAATCATTGCCATGTAATATGCTCTGAATATCAGAGGAGGATATTTCTTCCATTTCATGCAGAAACCAGGGCCACACTTCATTACATTTCTCCACAAGATTTTATGACTTAAGGGATCTAGGAAAATAAATAGTCTCATTCCAAACTGATTGAGCTTAGGGATTCCAATCAGTACCTATACAAAGTCACTCAGCTTTTAGAGGACTTCCCACTATTCAAAATGGACTTGCAACAGATACTCTACATAGGGTAACAAGTCCAGAGTATTAAGAAATGAAAAAGCTTAAATGCTCTGCTTAACATAAATATGTTTTTTTATTTTGTTGACAGAGGCAGCAAACACTTGAATCTTCATTCATTTTATAGCACATGCAGATTATTCTCTTAATGGGTGTGTATTTATTCCGATTTGAACTGAGTATTTTGTCAAACCTGTGAGTTTCAGTGTTTGGAAACCCTGGATGCACAGGAGGCGTTTCTCTGTTAGACAGTGAGTGTGTACCCCAGCAGGCAACCTTTCCTGTAGTGGCAGATTGTAAGGCTGAGATCTCTTGGGCCATCTAGAGATAAGGATTACCTTGGGTTCATGCTCATTGTCTGTGATATTGTATTTTATTTATTCTCTTGTTCTTGACAGTAAGCTTTGAGGTTGGAGAGCCTCTTGCAAGAGAGCATAGTGTTTGTATACCTGTGTAAGGTAATTGTATCACTGTAAGGGGCATTTTGTTTGAGTAGTGTACTTGTTATGTTTAGTTGTCATGGCAAGAGGGTTATGTCTGTAGATATCTCAAATTGATGTGCCATGATTACATTATTTAATGCTAGCAGTGTCCTAGCTTTATTAAGTATGCTGGCATCTGATTAGCACTCTTTCAAGAGACAAAGTTGGGGAAGGCCAAATCTAGTAAGTGGTGCTTGGCTTGGCATATTGCAATTCATCGTCACTGTGTATCCACTTGGAAGAAAAATGGCATTCCCAGCCATTCCGAAAATTCCTGATTATGTAGAAACATTAAGTGGCTGATGTTCTGTTGGAAGTTAATATATAATACAGTTATTGATGTCGGTGGCACCAATGTAGACATTCTTCTCTTATTATTGAATTGCAAATAGAGCATTTATATCAGTTAACCCTGAACAAAGAGGTGATCACAAGAAGGGACTATAATTTAGTCTTCAGTGCTGTATATGAAAGACAAGCAGGCCATACTGATTTCAGAAATTCTTCTTTTTGTTCTCTTCTTCAGTCCTGAAGCAAGCGGACTCTAAAATTGAGTCATCCTACATTTAAGATCTGTTTCCTGTGTTCATGGAGTTGTGCTTGACTTGTTGTTTGGATGCAGGGCATAGGCTCTGAAGTTATGTAGCCAGTATGCTTGAGTCTGAAAAGTAGAAGACAACTTGAGGGTCATCAGGTCATTGCATGCAGGATAATCCAAGAGAATGTGCTTCTGTGGAGATGATAAGGAATGCATTTAAGGTGACTCTGAAGGATGCATTGGTTGCTGCTAGGTCATCCCTACAACAGCTGAGAGTAAATGAGCTGTAAAGAATTGAGAGCAAGCTGCACTCTCAGCTGAAAAGGACTCTAATATGTAATGTGGATTAGGCTGCCTGCCAGTATGAAGTAAAATTACTGAAGTGTAAATTGGAGATGTGGGATACTAAGGTCTGGGAAATGGGTTCAGTAAAACAGTAAGATGTTGGTTTATTACACTGTATGGATATCAACAGATAGCTTTCTGTTGTCTTTCAGTGAGTCAAACATGGTCCTGATAAACTTCCCAGCCATAATGGAGCAGTTTAGGAGGTTCTACAAGCAAGCATTTTGAGAAGATGGCTAGTAGACTGTATCAGTGGACATGGAGGTGGATATTTGATCCCAGCAGTTTAAAGATGGCAAATGGAGTTACTGGAATTACTAAATTGTTGGCAAAAATCCAATAAGTAGTACACTGAGATAACTTGCATAACTTTAGGCCTCTACAAATTTCTTCTACAATTTTCAAGAGAATATTTGGATGATACTGTAAGTAGAGGGACAGGAGCACAGTGGCGTTATTGAAAGGTACATGGAAATCTTGATCGCAGTTTTCCAAAGCAAGCGTGGGTATCACACTTGCAAAAAGTTTCTACCTAATTTCAGTAACAAACTGTAATATTTATATTTTGACACGTGTTGTGGCTGTTAAGCTAAACCCTATATTACTAGCTTAGCTGCTTGATGAAAGTGGGGCTTCTTAAGGGTAAGTTAAGAAGACATGCTCGGACACATGCTGTGCATCAGGGACAAGCTGAAATCATTTACCTCAGGATCAGAATCACCCTTTTTAGATTGCGCTCAAGGGCATGATAGTCTTAAATAAAATTAATTGTTTCAGATGTTATGTTTCGTAGCACATGATCCTTAACTGTTTCATTTCCTCTTTTCTCTTTCTATTAGTGGTCTAGCTATCGAACTGGATCCAGACCTGACAAGCTCTGTAAAATCTGGACATTGGCAGACTTCACTCCCCATATGTTAATGATCTGTTTTCTGAGGACTGGCATGTGGTTTTCATTCTGTGTTTGAATTAAATGATATCCAAGCACACAGAGGCCCTGCTTAGGTTCAGAGATTTGTCACATTTAAATATTAATTGAAATAAGTCTGCCTTCATGCTGTGAGGTTAAGCCTCACAAGCTATACCACAGGATGCTCTGATTCAGATTTCATTTTACATTAGGATATGTAAGACCCATGTTATGACTGGAACTAACAGTGCTGAAAGGGGTCTAACAAAGCTTTTTTTAACTAACTTTCTTATGGTAGAATAGTGCATAATGAAATTGCCTTTTTCTTTAATTCAGAGCATAATCATGGAATTCCATGTACTTCAAAGTGTATTATGCATCTTTGAAATCTTTTGTGTTCAGTTCTTATGGCAAAGTACTGTATAACTGCATTTTCAAGCATGGAATGCTACAGTGAGGCTCAAAAATAGGAAAAAGGCAAACTTCTAAAACAATTTTCTAATGTCAAGCAAAAGTGGGACAAAATTAAATTTCTAACAAATTGTGAAGCAGTTAATTCTCCAGAAAGGCACTTTGTTTCTGCCCATCTGTTTGACAGAGTCTAAATATTTTACCGGCTTTTGGTACAAAACTTTGTAATCTTACACTTTTTTTTTTACTATAACTAGTAGTACAGGGAGCAGATAAAGCACCATGCACTTTAAAGAAACATGATCCGGTGTCACCAGTCACAATTCTTAATATGAGTTCTTGCTATGGACGCTCTGATTCTCTTCCTGAGCTGTGCTGTTAAGGTTAATTTATTACAACAACATTTTTTAAGACATAGAAATTAAGTTGTGATCAGAAGTAAGATCGCAATCCTCTCTGTCCTATTGTTTATTTCATGTTGTAACAATGCATACTACATTCTAAAACAGAATATTGTATTGTGTTTTTCATTTGTTTGATCAAGTATTTTGGAATGACGAGTAAAATGTGTTAAGATGAGGTGTTGAAATTATAGAAGTATAACAATATTTCAAAAGCCAAACTCAAGCTGTGGAAACATGTAGGTTATTAATTCCTTGTAAGTTAGCATGTTAGAACATCACTTGATTTTGTTTTCTCCTTCTCAAAGTTACCAGGGCAAGAAAGAAAGAACACATTTTGCTTAACATAATTTTCTTGTGTGTGTCATTCCCTGTTTTCCAGGTTGTATTATCATGGGTTACGTCACTGGGAAACTTCATTAGGCTATATTTTCATATAAAGATAACTACCTGCACTTCCATCTAACTACATATAAATCTATCAGAATAAGTCACTTGTCTATCTTTTATTTCAAAAACTAATAACAATGCTATGCTTGTTCTTCCATTTTGGACTATCTAAAAAAATCTAAATAAAGATGCTTGTTTTCTTAGTCCTTTTCTGTATATATAAATTTGCACTCTCTTTTGTTTTAAAGTTTATCTCCATTGCTTCATTTTGAGGCAGTTTTTAAACAGTTTACTTTTATTTCAGACCATTGTATTGCAGATACCATCTGCATTCAGAAAGGTTACCATGAGGTCTACACAGGGTTTAAACCTTGGGGTAACCATTTTCAATTCAGAGACAGCCTTACCATGGTGTTTTAGCACACAGATGTGTAGCACTGCAGTGGGCTGTCTTTCCGGCCATGCTAAATGCCAATGAAGTATTCTGGTGGAGTAGCCTATGCTAATTAGTCATGTACTCTGTTACAGAAATGGCTGTAGCAAGGCATTTATAGAGCCTACCAACTCAGAGAATTAACACAGTTGCTCATTACTCATGTTAATGAACATGCCCAAAAGCGTGTACTCACCCATCATAGCAGAGGGAAGTACTGGGTAGTTTAATAAACAAGTAGAGTAGTGGCGTATATGCTTGTGTGTATGAATGTGGCCACAGTATAGATATAGATATTAGTTAGGAGGATAGGGTAGGTGTGTGTGTGTGTGTGTGTGTGTGTGTGTGTGTGTGTGTGTGTGTGTGTGTGTGTGTGTGTGTGTGTGTGTGTGTGTGTGTTTGTGTGTGTGTGTGTGTGTGTTTGTTTGTGCAATTGTGTGTGTATCTGTGCATGTATCTATGCCTGTGTGGCCAAGTGCTTGTGTTTGCTTGCTTATGCATATGTGTGCGTGAATGTGTCTGTGCATGCATATGCGTACATGTCCCCATGTGCATACATACCCAATTATTTACATGCATTTGTGTGCTTACTACTGAAGAACAGAAAACCAAGAACAAGTAAAAGGCACCAATAAAGCAAAGCAGATCCACAACCTGGAAGCTGGCTCTGGAAGCCCAGAATAAAAAGTTGATGAAATGCAGATATTCCTTCTTCATAGGGCAGAAAATGAAAGGCTGCAACTTACATAAAACTTTCTTACTTTAATAACAAACAACAATCTCCTCAAGCACTTTCGCTCAGCATGGTGCTGAGCTTTTTCAAGATACAATAAAATCAAACTGATTGTTCTTTATATACATAGTCAAAGCTTGACCAATAATTCAATTAGTAAAAGAGAAGGTCTAATTAACCCTTCAAATTACTTGCTGGTACAAAGCCTGCTTGCAGGCAAACCATTACTAAGCACAACTCACTGCAATGTCCAACAAAGTATATGCATAAACTTAATAATCAATTGTTGGTGTACTTACAGGTTGCCATAAAAATATACAGTGTTAAAAAATGCAATATTAAAACTGTGCAATGTTAAAACAATATTCAAAAACCAATATTATACACATGCTAGTATGTTAAAAATATTAAAATGTGCTGTTTATTCAGCAAGATTTTATTTCTATATGTGAAACCCTGAAAACACTGGAAAACCAAAAATTCATAATTTAGCCTTCTTAACCTCAGGACGCTGCTAATGCTGCAAGCTTCATTGAGCCCTGGTTGCCTTCCTGCATCTAGTCTTAGCTGCCATGATAACTCTTTATATTCTAAAGAGACCCCAGTCCCCCCCCTTTCATCCAACCTTAGCTGTTCTAAAATAATGAATTTAATTTCCATGTTAGGACAAAAAAGGGAATGTCTATAAAAAGCATTAGTTTCCTTTTTCTTAATTATATCATACTGATGCTCATAAATACGTCTTCTGATGGTTCTTTCAGTCTTTCCTATGTAGAAACTTTTACATCTAGTACATAAACCTAAATAAACAATAAATTTGGCATTGCAATTATAATGGCCGGTTGGATGATATAGGAAATCACTTGATGGTAGATATAACCTATGTCCAATGAATATAGCGGGCATTGCTTGCACATTCCACATTTGTATGTGCCTTCTTTTTTATTATCACTACTTGCCATTGGTTTGTTCTGATTCATCTCTAGCATTTCTTTTAAATTGGTACCCCTATGTCTAATAAATCTAGGAAACTCTGCAATCATATTACCCAACCTGTCGTCCAGTCTTAGGATCGGCCAGTATTTCTTTACACTGTTTTCCACAACCTCATAATCAATACTAAAAGTATGGATGTATCCTTTTTGTTCCTTATTCTGCAGGCTACTGCCCACTTGGCATATTGATGTGCCCATAGTGTCTAGGAGAGGTGGATATTTTGTTTCCCTGCACCTAATAATTTCTGTCGCTAGCTCTTCAACAAGAAGGCTTGGGTACCCTCTTTCAAAGAATCTTTCTTTTAGGAACCTAATTTCCTCCATAAACACCTGCTTTGTGTTGCACATTCTGGAGGCACGGATAAATTGCCCCTTGACTATGCCTCTTTTTTGGTATTCAGGGTGGTTACTTTTAAAATGCAAAAAAGCATTTGAATAGGTGGGCTTCCTAAACACAATTGATATGAACCTATTGTTAACTTTATCTTTAACCAAGTGCACATCCAAGTAATTCAAGCTGTCAAAATTCAATGAGTGTGTAAAGGTTAGAAAAGAAGTAGTGCTATTGATATAATGAAAAAATTCCTCCATATTTGCCCTAGTACCACTCCATACAAGACAAATGTCGTGAAGAAATCTGACATAATGCTTGATGTACTGTGCCCACTCTGTGCCAAAAATATATGTGTTTTCCCATTTATGCAACACTATGTTTGCATAAACTGTGGCACAGGCCGCCCCCATTGCAACACCTGATTTTTGCCTGTAGAAATGACTGTTGAAACAAATGAAATTATTTTCCAGGATTAGTTCCATTAACTCCACCAACAAGTTTGTGGCTTTGGAAGTAAGTTTCGCTTCTTTAACTAAAACATCACTAAACCATTTCAGTCCTGTAGAATGAGGTATACTGGGGAACAGTTGAACAATGTCTATAGTTACCAGCAATAGGTCCGGATGGTATGCTAGGGATTGCAGACCCCTAAGAAAATCCCAAGAATCCCTGCAGATGTACTTCAAAGAAGCAGCAAATTGCTTCAAAGTGTGGTCTATAAATTTCCCAATCGGTTCTGTTATACCTCCTTGCCCAGATACTATAGGTCTGAAGTGTAGGGGGTCAAGACCTTTGTGTGTTTTCGGGATGCCAAATATTACAGGAATTCTTGGCTTGGCAACAATTAAAAAAATATACAATTTTTCATTAAAAACCCCTTGCAAAAGATGGTCATATAAAATGAAAGAAATTATTGAGTATGCCATGTGTAACTCATTCCTGGACACCTGTTCATACTGCTCCGGGTCCTGCAACATCCGTTCAATGTACTGAATATAGTCTGAATTATACATCAGAACTAAACCCCCCCCCCCTTAACTGTTTTCATAGCCCTACAGTTATTGCTTTTGAGATCCTTGATTAAATTCATCTCATTCCTACTGATATTATGGGGGTCATTTCTTTGCTTATTATTGTTAATCATACTGATGTCTTTTTCATCATTTCTTCAAATATTTTGACTGTTGGGTCCATAGGTGGGTTAAATGTACTCCTACGTGAGAGCTCCATACTTACAGGAAGTTCCCCTTTAAAATAAAGCATTAGGTTCAGCTGCCTACTAAACATTTTTAAATCTATCAACTCCTGTTCCATCCTGTTAGAAAATGCTGGCACAAAATGCAGTCCCTTGGTAAATAAATCAAAATGTTCTGTTCCCAAACTAATGCTGGTATAATTGTAAATCGAAAAATTGTTTTCTGTTACCACTGTGACCTTATTTGAAACATTCAAGCTGGCCACAGCATTAGTCGTGTGTGAATAGCTCGAAATAGCCTGCATGTCCTGGTCTACTTGTTCCCCCACCCCTGAAAAAATCTGTCCCCCTCCCCCCCTGTTTGGGGGAAAGTGAAAATCCTGGTGTAAGGACAATTGCTGGACATTGCAGTGAGTTGTGCTTAGTAATGGTTTGCCTGCAAGCAGGCTTTGTACCAGCAAGTAATTTGAAGGGTTAATTAGACCTTCTCTTTTACTAATTGAATTATTGGTCAAGCTTTGACTATGTATATAAAGAACAACCAGTTTGATTTTATTGTATCTTGAAAACGCTCAGCACCAGGCTGAGCGAAAGCGCTTGAGGAGATTGTTGTTTGTTATTAAAGCAAGAAAGTTTTATGTAAGTTGCAGCCTTTCATTTTCTGCCTTGCGGAAGAAGGAATATCAGCATTTCATCAACTTTTTATTCTGGGCTTCCAGAGCCAGTTTCCAGGTTGTGGATCTGCTTTGCTTTATTGGTGCCTTTTACTTGTTCTTGGTTTTCTGTTTGTGAACTGTTTCGGGTCCATGGCGGAAGAAGGAGCACAGAGTTCTTTCTCTGACACTCCTCAGTTACTTAAACCATGAGATGACAGTGCACTGGTCACAAGGGCGGAGTTTAATCAAGTGCTGGATATGCTAACCCAGTTGACGAGTATGCTCAACAACAGTGGTGTTGAGAGACCTGCAGTTTTTCCAGGTAACCAGCAGCAGGGTTTAGAGCGAAAGAGAAGGCGTACTTCTGCTCATAATGAATGTAATGAACAAACTGACAGTGGTGCTTGTCTGGGAACCTGTAATCAGCAGGCAGGTTCAGAACAAAACAGTAATGATAGCAGTAAGGGCAACAATGTCCTGCCTAATGAATCAGAAATGCAGGAGAAGCGTTTTGATTTTGGAGCGTGGGCTGGTCAGCAATTTTGGTTTCGTGAAGGTACTGTCAATTTCAATACTAATTCAAACAGTAACTCTGACATTAATGCTGGCATTGAAAAAGATTTTAGCATTCTTCGTGACAAGCTTTATACTTTTAAAGCAAACCAATTGGAAATTGACTATCTTAAGGAGTGCGTCAATGTGGGAAGAATACCAAAGGGACTGAGGTGTTTCAAATTTCCCAACAATGTGCAAAAGGACTCTAATTACTACAAGAAATTATGTGGTGTATTTAATCGTGCTGGTATAGAAATGTTAGAAGTTATGGTGGAAGAATATGAAACAAAAGCAGAAGTCTTATTAAATGATTTAAAGGCTTTGAATAACAGTTTAATTAACAATGAAAGATTTGTTTCTGTTAAACGAAGTTATGATAATATTTTTAAGGAGGTTGACCAACACTGTTTGAGAATTCTTAACAGTAAAATACACAAATTAGAGAGGGACTTAAAGGAATACAATGAAGGGGTGGCCTACCCACTGCCATTTAAAGCTAAGCAGTACAACAACATTAATAGTGATGCACAGGGAAATTTTAATAGAGGTTACAGAACAGAAATGCCACATGAGACACCAAGATACAACCAAAGGTTTGCAGAGAAGGATAGAGGTTCCTTACACCAGGATTTTCACTTTCCCCCAAACAGGGCGAACAGATTTTTCAGGGTGGGGAACAAGTAGACCAGGACATGCAGGCTATTTCGAGCTATTCACACGACTAATGCTGTGGCCAGCTTGAATGTTTCAAATAAGGTCACAGTGGTAACAGAAAACAATTTTTCGATTTACAATTATACCAGCATTAGTTTGGGAACAGAACATTTTGATTTATTTACCAAGGGACTGCATTTTGTGCCAGCATTTTCTAACAGGATGGAACAGGAGTTGATAGATTTAAAAATGTTTAGTAGGCAGCTGAACCTAATGCTTTATTTTAAAGGGGAACTTCCTGTAAGTATGGAGCTCTCACGTAGGAGTACATTTAACCCACCTATGGACCCAACAGTCAAAATATTTGAAGAAATGATGGAAAAAGACATCAGGATGATTAACAATAATAAGCAAAGAAATGACCCCCATAATATCAGTAGGAATGAGATGAATTTAATCAAGGATCTCAAAAGCAATAACTGTAGGGCTATGAAAACAGATAAGGGGGTGGTTTAGTTCTGATGTATAATTCAGACTATATTCAGTACATTGAACTGATGTTGCAGGACCCGGAGCAGTATGAACAGGTGTCCAGGAATGAGTTACACATGGCATACTCAAGAATTTCTTTCATTTTATATGACCATCTTTTGCAAGGGGTTTTTAATGAAAAATTGTATAATTTTTTAATTGTTGCCAAGCCAAGAATTCCTGTAATATTTGGCATCCCGAAAACACACAAAGGTCTTGACCCCCTACACTTCAGACCTATAGTATCTGGGCAAGGAGGTATAACAGAACCGACTGGGAAATTTAAAGACCACACTTTGAAGCAATTTGCTGCTTCTTTGAAGTACATCTGCAGGGATTCTTGGGATTTTCTTAGGGGTCTGCAATCCCTAGCATACCATCTGGACCTATTGCTGGTAACTATAGACATTGTTCAACTGTTCCCCAGTATACCTCATTCTACAGGACTGAAATGGTTTAGTGATGTTTTAGTTAAAGAAGCGAAACTTACTTCCAACGCCACAAACTTGTTGGTGGAGTTAATGGAACTAATCCTGGAAAATAATTTCATTTGTTTCAACAGTCATTTCTACAGGCAAAAATCAGGTGTTGCAATGGGGGCAGCCTGTGCCACAGTTTATGCAAACATAGTGTTGCATAAATGGGAAAACACATATATTTTTGGCACAGAGTGGGCACAGTACATCAAGCACTATGTCAGATTTCTTGACGACATTTGTCTTGTATGGAGTGGTACTAGGGCAGATATGGAAGAATTTTTTCATTATATCAACAGCACTACTTCTTTTCTAACCTTTACACACTCATTGAGTTTTGACAGCTTGAATTACTTGGATGTGCACTTGGTTAAAGATAAAGTTAACAATAGGTTCATATCAAGTGTGTTTAGGAAGCCCACCTATTCAAATGCTTTTTTGCATTTTAAAAGTAACCACCCTGAATACCAAAAAAGAGGCATAGTCAAGGGGCAATTTATCCGTGCCTCCAGAATGTGCAACACAAAGCAGGTGTTTATGGAGGAAATTAGGTTCCTAAAAGAAAGATTCTTTGAAAGAGGGTACCCAAGCCTTCTTGTTGAAGAGCTAGCGACAGAAATTATTAGGTGCAGGGAAACAAAATATCCACCTCTCCTAGACACTACGGGCACATCAATATGCCAAGTGGGCAGTAGCCTGCATAATAAGGAATAAAAAGGATACATCCATACTTTTAGTATTGATTATGAGGTTGTGGAAAACAGTGTAAAGAAATACTGGCCGATCCTAAGACTGGACGACAGGTTGGGTAATATGATTGCAGAGTTTCCTAGATTTATTAGACATAGGGGTACCAATTTAAAAGAAATGCTAGAGATTAATCAGAATAAACCAATGACAAGTACTGATAACAAATAAGAAGGCACATACAAATGTGGAATGTGCAAGCAATGCCCGGCTATATTCAATGGACATAGGTTATATTTACCATCAAGAAAATTCCTATATCAACCAAGGGGCCATTATAATTGCAATGCCAAATTTATTGTTTATTTAGGTTTATGTACTAGATGTAAAAGTTTCTACATAGGAAAGACTGAAAGACCCTCAGAAGACGTATTTATGAGCATCAGTATGATATAATTATGAAAAAGGAAACTAATGCTTTTTATAGACATTCCCTTTTTTGTCCCAACATGGAAATTAAATTCATTATTTTAGAACAGCTAAGGTTGGATGAAAGGGGGGGGGGACTGGGGGTCTCTTTTAGAATATAAAGAGTTATTATGGCAGCTAAGACTAGATGCAGGAAGGCGACCAGGGTTCAATGAAGCTTGCAGCATTAGCAGCGTCCTGAGGTTAAGAAAGGCTAAATTATGAATTTTTGGTTTTCCAGTGTTTTCAGGGTTTCACATATAGAAATAAAATCTTGCTGAATAAACAGCACATTTTAATATTTTTAACATACTAGCATGTGTATAATATTGGTTTTTGAATATTGTTTTAACATTGCACAGTTTTAATATTGCATTTTTTAACACTGTATATTTTTATGGCAACCTGTAAGTACACCAACAATTGATTATTAAGTTTATGCATATACTTTGTTGGACATTGCAGTGAGTTGTGCTTAGTAATGGTTTGCCTGCAAGCAGGCTTTGTACCAGCAAGTAATTTGAAGGGTTAATTAGACCTTCTCTTTTACTAATTGAATTATTGGTCAAGCTTTGACTATGTATATAAAGAACAACCAGTTTGATTTTATTGTATCTTGAAAAAGCTCAGCACCAGGCTGAGCGAAAGCGCTTGAGGAGATTGTTTGTTATTAAAGCAAGAAAGTTTTATGTAAGTTGCAGCCTTTCATTTTCTGCCTTGCGGAAGAAGGAATATCAGCATTTCATCAACTTTTTATTCTGGGCTTCCAGAGCCAGCTTCCAGGTTGTGGATCTGCTTTGCTTTATTACTACTGAAGAAGAAACAATAGAGTCTGAGTAGAGTCAGTACCTTTGCTAATCTTTTCTAAGGTTGCCGAGAAAAAGAACAAAATAAGACAAGTAGAATAGAAAATGAAATATAAAGGGGTCAGTTTACAGAGTTAATATAAGTAACTTTATAAACTGATAACTCCAAACAGCTGACCCATTACTGCAAAAGACAGAATTTCAACATCAGTGTCAGTGAGTAGTGTTCCTTTAGTTGTCCAGAACATCAATAAAAAGACTAGAGTCCATCCATGATGCTTGGCTAGAGTGAATAAGAGTGAGTGGACACAGCACAACCTCCCTGTTTTTAGTGAGAGGCTGAGGATTATAACCATGGTGCTTGGTCCCCATATAGAGATTATCACCATGGTGTTTGGTCCCCATATAGAGATTATCACCATGGTGTTTGGTCCCCTTAAAGGGATTGTCACCATGGTGTTTGGTAGGGATTATCACCATGGTGTTTGGTCCCCTTAAAGGGATTATCACCATGGTGTTTGGTCCCCTTAAAGGGATTATCACCATGGTGTTTGGTCCCCTTAAAGGGATTATCACCATGGTGTTTGGTCCCATTAGAGGGGTTATCACTATGGTGTTTGGTCCCCTTAAGATATATGAGATGTGGAAACTAATGGAGCACAAACAGTGTCCTGTACTTGCACACACAGAAGAGTTTACTTTATAAAATGGACATGATGATGTTATCTTCCCTGTAAACATTCCAAACACCTGTTGACATTTGGCTTCCATCTCCCTGTCCACAATGAGCAATTCAGGCTATGCAGCCTATAAGGCTTTATTCCCTTTTAAAGGTGGGCCAACCCTTGAACACATTACTCGAATATGAAGTGAAGAAAGGTTAGCCATAAAGTGGAGCCCAGAATGGAAAGACTGAAATACAAGTAAAGAAATACAGTTATTTCCTTAAAAGTAAATCACTGCATGAATATTTTGCTAGTCATAAAATATGGTATGCTAGAAAACATTAATGGGATTTCTATACAAAGGTTCATAGGTATTTATTCGGCTAATGACCACAAGGGCCTTTTTAAGCCTAGTCATGCATCCCAAATGTCTGACATGTTCTTGTACTCTTGATAAGTACAAGCCAGAGCTTGGGAGATGAACCATTTATAGGTTGTCTGTGCCCATTAGAGACATAGGTGCCAAGTCAGGGATACATTTCCTGTTCTGCATCCTACTGTTCAAGTTATACTTAAATTGGGTTAGGGAGAAACTCTGCTTCACATGGATAGGGAGCCTCTCCCAGAGAAGGGGTAGGCTCTGAGATACATACATGTCTCCTATTTACATCACAGGCAAGGTTTAAGTCTTTAGAATTAGTAATACTGGGGCTGTTTGTCTTGTGGACATGCTGGAAGTCCATCAGAGAGGGGTCTGACAATATAGCTAGGTGCTGCTGTTCTGTGTATTTCAACATACCATATATATATATATATATATATATATATATATATATATATATATATATATATATATATAGATATATATATATATAAATAAAACAACTTTTTTGTTGGGCAGGGATTATTTTTATTTTCATTTTATATTTGAAAACTAATAGCATAATATTTTTTAAGTTTTAACTTGTAACATGTTGCTTTAAAGCATGCTTTTTTCTGATGATGCAAACTGTCATGTGATTATAGGGAGGGGTATTTAAACTTGGTGTTTGTGCTTTTGTAATAGATTCTGATGAAGTATTTTTATAGGAAAGTGCTCAATCCTGTCACTTTTGCTGTGTTTTATTATACTACTGGAAGCTGTTCTTGGCATGCATTTTTCATTCCTGGACTATCTTGCTGGTGGTGGCATTTTGCTGGATTTGGCCTTTGTTATATAGGGATCTGACAATGCCTTGTATGCCAGGTATGGATCAACCCACAACAGCCTGTAGGAAATAGAATAAAGGGATATGGCCTTGAGGCAGTTTGCATACATGTTACTTACGCCATGTATTCTTTCCATGAGGAACCTCTGTGGACGTTCCAATTGTTGGATATGTTTGGTTAGGAACATACCAAAGGAGGCATTGAACTCAATTATAGGTCTAATGAATGCCATTACAGTGTAATAATTACTTCCTTGGACCTACATGCCATACCTTCGTTTACAAGTTGCAGAGCATAGAATGATTTTGTTACTGTAGATATATGATAGTCAATGGCTAGATTACTTTATGTGTCTTCAAGTCCCTGATTATGGGTCAAATCTTAGGGGTGAGTTTTCAATATTACAGTTACCAGGGGTGGATGACTTCCTGAACGATACTATTATGCATTTCTTGGCATTTAGTTTTAGTCCATCGCTCTGTCACCAGTTGTTTGTCTTTGTCAGGCCTTCCTGGAAAACATTTATGTCAGTGGAGGAATCAATGAAAGTTCCCAACTTGCAATCATCTGCACATTTAGGCAAACAGTGGCCACTGACATTGGCCTTTACTTCAGATAAGTAAATACCAAATAGTAGCAGTCCCAAGACCAGTCCCTGAGAGACTCATGTTGTGACTGCCTTCTTTGTAGAGTTGGAATCCCAAGTTCTAACTTCCTAGGTCCTGTCTGTGTGACAGCTGGCTATCCACTGGGTGACATATGGGTTTGTACCTAACCTCTTAAGTTTGTCAATAATGCCCACTTGGGGTATTGTGTCAAATACCTTGGCCAGGTCAAGGTAGGCAGTGTGAACCATTTTCCCTCATCCATTAATTTGGTGAATTCCAACAGGTTGACTTGGCATGACCTGCCCTTGATGAAACCAAATTGGGTTAGTCCAGTGTCTGGTGATTTCCTATGTCATTACCTATCATTTCTATGATAATTCTTTCCATGGCTTTGCATATGAGACTAGTTAGACTTATAAGTCAGTAGTTTCCAGGGTCTGTAGATGGCCAACCTTTGTGCAGAGGGATGATTGCTGCTTTTATGCATTCAAGAGGCATGAAGCCTATTTGAAGACTACAGTTAAATAGCAATTCCAGAGGATCTGCTAGGTCATGCAATTTAGAAGGTATCCTGCGATATTGCCTGGGCCCATTGATGCAGCTTTCTTGGCCTTAGAAAGAGCATTAAGGACCTGGGCTCTAGTGATAGAAGGGGAAGTTATATTTGATGGTATTTCATGAGGGAAGGTTGAGGGGAGAGGGGTAATGTTGGAATTTGTCAGCCAGTAGGTTTGCTGCATCTTCTGGCACAGTACAGGTGGCTCCATTTACAATGAGCTCTGCACACAATTGTGTATTGCCTTTGAGGCTGCAGATATATCTAAAGAATGCCTTGCTCTTGTCCTTGGCCTGAGAGGCCAAATATACCTCAAATTTGGCAATGGTAGACTTTGTTTGTCCTCTGAGTTGTTTGTTTAGTTTGATGAGAGTGCTTTTATCCTGCTGGGTGCTGCATCTCTTAATTCTTGCCATGATTTTCTTACTTCTTTTATACAGCCCACTGATATTGTGATCCCATTATGGTGGCTTGTTTTCTGAGGTAGTACTTTACTTCTCCCTGGTGGGTACAGCTGCCTCTGTGTAGCAATTAACATGCTTGTATAGGGTTTCTGTAAACAGTTCCATGTAGACAGCAGTGTTCTTAGGTTTTATGAGAACTTGAAAGTTTGCCAGGTTATCACTTAATAGTAAGAAGTTACCCTTAGAGTAGTTCCTGAATACTCCAGGGTTACCTGGGGTTCCAGATTTTTTTTTTCTTCAAAGTCAGCCATTTCATGGTCTGACAATACAAGAGAAGACATTACACTAGGTGATGTGTAGCACTCTCTCCCATACAAGTGAGGACCAGATCCAGTATGGTTGCACTCCTGGCCGGTGTATTGACAATTTGGTTCAGGTTGTTTATGTTTACAAAATCCAGGAATCTCTGTGCCTGCATGTTTGGTGTCATATAGGATTCCTAGTTAATAGTGGGATAATTAAAGTCACCCATGAATAAGGGACTGGGTTTGATGGTGAGTGTTTCTAATAAGTTTAAATACATGATATGGGTTTCCTGGGTAAAAAAGGGGGACCTATAGCTTGCAAGGAAGTGGTATTCGGTTTTGCCTTTGGTAATTTGAACTTGGAGAAGCTCAGATGAATTGTTCTGTTCAAACAGCCTTAAAGTACATTTATTTTTGATGTAAATAGAGACACCTCCACCTTTAGTCCCTGTCTGTGAAGTAGCTGACCTACATGTGTGGAAGGCATTATAACCTTGCACTTTTGGTGTGCTGTCCACGGCTTTAAACCATGTCTCAGTGACCGCACAGATGTTAGCATTCTCCAGGATGACAATAACTTCTAGGTGATGGACTTTTTTTGTTTATACTCTTGGCATCGAGCAGTAACACCTTTAGATTTTCTTGGTTTTCATTTGCAATGTCGGAAGTATTTTCAGTTAGACATTGCCTAAGAAAGGCCGTATGGAGGAGGACAATGTTTTAGTTAATATTCAAATGCCTAGAGGGGAGATGTGCAGGCCATGTCTGGCAAAGCAGCATGGTTTATTGATCATCTTTTTCCATGCTGACAAATATTGCACCCTGCTTAGAATGACATCAGAACTAAGACAATTATTAAAGTCAGTCATCTTTTGTTCATATTGTGGCATCATCCTTGGAGAAGGTAAAATGCTACTCAATGTTACGGTCATTCCAGCCTGGGACACATATTCCAAGAGCTCCATGATGTCTCTCATCATATCATCTACGGAGATATGTCTTAGGTCATTTACACCCACATGGCTGCGACTGAGTCATACTGGTACTTGTGGTCCAATGACCTGAGTCATGGGTAATGTGGCAGATCCTGGCCTCTGATAAGCAACTGGCCTTGACTTTCTCCTTACTCAGCCTGGTGAGAGGGACATCACTGTGTCTCACAGTGGAATTCGCAATGACTAGAATGTTGGCTTGTGTGTTGGCTTGTCTTAGGGTCTTAGAAGTAGGGTCTCCATGAAATGTGGCTGTGTGTGTGTTGATGTGGGTGTTGTTTGAAAGTGTGCATTTGAGGCTGCTGAGAGGATTTGTTATGTGTACTTCATCTAGGAGGTCTTTTTGGTTTAGGAAGGTTACATTTAAGTGCCTCAACATATGTGGGGTCTATGTGTCTGCTTTAATTTGTGTGTGATGGGAGCAGCATGTGTACCACTGACAGCCTTATTGACATTAGGAGTGCTTTTATGTGAGAGCTTTGCCTCCAGTGACATTGTGTAACTACATCTCTCACATACCATATCATCTGTTTGAGAATTAACCGGTTATTCATAAACAAGAGGCAATTTCTACATTGCCGCATGATGCCCATATCCATGAAGCTGGCAATAGAGATAGCGGAAATGTTCATATCCAAGGCAACAGACCCTTTTTATTGATTAGATAGCCAGAGTGAGAATATAAAGTAATGTCATGAGTATCCAGTTTGCAACTCTAGGGACAGTGCTTGTCACTGCAAGCTAGTTGTGCTGTGTGAAATTTCAATGGTGTTTTTAGAGGAAAAATGTCAGCTCAAGGTTTCTGCATCTATATAGGGCACTGCAAATGATGTATGCTCCTTCTCTCACCAGGAGCAAAATATAAGCACAAATTCCAAGCTGGCACCTATGAAGCAATTATTAGGCTTTCTAGTGATCAGTCTCCAGGAAATTATGTCCCTGTGCTTCTTCTCTCAACAGAAGCATAACAGAAATCCTAATCCCAAGATGACTTCTGAAAGGCAGAATGTGGGCTCTCCAATAATTGGTGGGCTTGCAGTATATTTTGCAGATTTTAAAGACAAGATGGAAAAATAGATTAATTTCATAACAACTTGAGTGTGCACTAAGCAATTCGATATGAATGAAGGGGTAACTTAAGATTTAGTTATCTAAGTGGAGAGCCACTAATTCTAAAAGTGCAAGATAGATTGGGGGGTAGGCACTTTGTATTCTGGTTCTACGGAATACAGTGGGATGGCCAATAAATTTAAATAGTTGAAGATGGAGTGATTTCACAAAATGATAATTTTGTGCTTACTCACAATAGCCAATGAAAGAGGAGAGGGAAGGAGTTATGTGGTCAAATTAACATAAGGGACAGACAACTAGAAAAACAGCTGATTTTAAAAACACAACAGCACCAGGGTGGGAGGTTGGGGAAAAACGTAATTTCTATGTGACTCACAAGAGAAACAGTTGTTGTCTCTCTCCTAGTTTAAATGTAGAGTTAAAAGCAGGACTTATGTTGTACAGGGGAGACAAGGAATATTGAACTGAAAGAGGGGCTAACCTGTTTATATAATTATTTGCAAATAAAGGAGAATGAGAAGAGAACAGGCATGAAAAATCACAATGGAATTGGGGGGAGGAACTGCCATCTGCAATGCAGTTATTCGAAATAAGATTCACAAGTGGAAAAAACAACAAAAAAGCAATAGAAGGAATGTTCTGAATACAAAAAAATGTGAGATACTGTGGACAGGGTAATGAATGCACCAGATATTAGTTGTATCTGCACTGCAAGTAACACTTGTAGTTGCAAGCTCTGTGTCATGCATAGACAATGTCTCAGGCAGACTGCTATAGTCCCTACCCAGAAATAACAGACCTAGCTCTTGTACTTTTGAATGACAGAAATATCATACACAAAAAAGCTGATGGCCCCCATTCATGGAAATACATTCAGATATTGTGGATCAGGTTAAATGCCCCTCTCGTGTCAAGTCATGCACAATAAAAGAACTGAACATTATGATGGACAACTCTTAGAATCCCTTAGCTGTGCAGTAAAAATAGATTTTAATGATGCCTAAAAACTGAAGATCCCACCAGGATTTGGCAGCTATATTTGAGTTTATAATTTTCCTAAAAATATTGATAATGTTATTTAGATAGTTTAGATTTGTAGGCGTTGTCAATTTACATTGAGCAATGTGGCAAAAAAAACTTATTAGAGAGATTATTAAAAGGATTTTTACATGACTGTGAATTTTCTTTCTGTAGTATAGCTAAATGAAGATCTTTCCAGTTTGAACTATAATTTGGATCAATCCAATTCAATATACCTTTAAGTAATGATGTTTTGATCTAGGTTTCTATGTCGGGAAACCTTAAACAACTACTATCCCAAGATCTAAAATGATTTGTATAAACAATCCTATTTTTTTGACTACCATAAAAAATTTATTAAAGTCTTGTTTAGAAGTCTAATATATTTTTATCATGATGGGTGTTCAGAGCCAAGACAATATATAACATTTTAGAAAGGAGAGTCATTATTTAACAATTGTAGTCTATTCGCAAAGAGAAGAGCATATTGTTCCAGCTGTTTATGTATGTATTTACCAGGGATATTATGCTTTTATAATATGTTTCTCTTGTCTTTTACAAATTATTACACAAAATGATCTCTAGGTAATTTAGTATGTTAACTTGTTCTCCAATGATGCTGTGGTTAATTAGTTGAGATTTCCCTTTATCATTGAGAATTAAATGTTTAGATTTTTGTTTATTAAAAATGAAGACCTGAAATGTTTTGATAGCTATTTAATATTGTGCCCAGTTATAATAATTATTTGTTTGACTTAAATAAGGTAAGAAGAATGTCATCTGCAAATTGGGCTATTTTAGAATTATATTGATTATAAATATTAATGCCTTTAATTTCTTGATTATTTCTTATTGATGACACTAGTACTTCTTTGACAAGGACACATAATATAGGGGATACAGGGCAACCTTGTTTAGTGCCTTTGTTTATGGGTATGTATTTTGAAGTAAAATGGGCTAGTTTAATATAGGCCAGAATATCTTTATAAATAGCTCTTATCATGGACATAAATGATGATGGAAACAAAAATGCTTTTATTGTTTTGAACAGAAAATCCCAATTTACAGAGTCAAAGGCTTTTTCTATATCTGGACTGACCAACAAAGCTTTTTCATTTTCTGTTTAAAAGTTCTACTAATGTTAATATTCTTTTAATATTATTATGAGTGTGCCTTTTATGCATAAACCCGGTTTGACCACTATGAATTAATTGTGAGAGTGGAGCCTTTATTTTGTCCATAAATATAGACTTAAAGATTCTGTAGACATTATTTGCTAAAGATATTGGTCTATATGATTTACAGATTTACATAGCTGCAGATCTTTGTCAGATTTAAGAATAGGGGTAATCAAGGAGTAACTCCAAGATGGCTGGATCAAATTATCTGATTGTACTTCAGTCAAGGGTACACTATTCTGATTGAATAGACAATTCAAGTATTTAACTCCCAACTTCTTCCTCCTAATTTTAGTTTTCCTACTGATTTTCTTGCAGCCTTAAATATCGAGGGAGATTCGTAAAAGTTACCACAAAGTGTAGAGTACATATGCACTTAGTATAATCTTTCTGAGTGAACATAAAAACATAGTGGGGATGTTTGGAATATAGATTGTTTACACTTAGGGTGCAATTAGTATACACTTAGTGTCGGTGTTCATGAATCAGGTTAGAGCTCAGTATGAAGATTTCTGCCAAAGGGTTTTGATTTGGGATGTTGTAATGTATGTGCAGTGTGCTCCTTAGGCTGTAGGAGGGTATTTTTAAATACTTTGTCTGCTAAGGGACAGCATATTTGATTATTTAGCTGTTTGAATGGCTGTAATCCCAAAACAAGGTCAACTCTTTGTATTACCTTGACCCAATTTGCCCTTTCTAATGTTTGCAGTGATGTTCATGTTTTGGTTAAAGTGTGATAAATCTACATCCTTTATAAATAATGTTTTATAATTAATATATTCCAATAATGTAAATATGATTTCCAGCAGATACAAGAGTGAACACAACAGATTATAGAGATCACTGTCTACATGTCACAGTTGCAAACAGTGAAATCTATATCCATTTTACCAATCCATCAAATTGTCTGCTCATTAAAAGGCCACACAGAACAACCCCATACCATGAAAAACCCTGAAATGAAACAAAATAAACAGCATCTTTGCATGTGTCAAGGCCCCTATACCCCTAATTCTGAAACACTGGTCTCCACACTCACACTGATTATTTAGCTTAAATCTAAATTCATACAACTGTGGGAGTGAAAATCTATAGTTATGAAAAACAATCATCTGCCTGTCCCTGTACTTACATGATGTGACACACACAAAGACACACACACACACACACACACACACACACACACACACACACACACACACACACACACACACACACACACACACACACATAGTGTGTGTGTGTGTGTGTGTGTGTGTGTGTGCTCCCATGTGTCTGTCTGATTGTCTCTGTCTATGTTTCTATCAGTTTATCTGTCTATATTGTCTGTCTATCTGTCTGTTTCTCCATCTACCTATCTAAATGTGCATTAAGTTTAATATGGTGGCATACTGCTTAAACTATTTGATCTGCAAGACACATTTTTTCTTGACACAGTTTGACTGCATACTCTTGCATTATTAATAAATGAGTATGAGTTTTGACATTTTCAATAGGGATCCATTACTGGACATGTTCTAGATATTGATTTATCTGCAATCCTTTCTAAGATTATTTGGCATATTCATGTCACACGTATAATCCTTGCCTCCGACACTACTCTCTATTGCATTACAAAGTCTGAAAAATATAGACAGTGCTTTGGAGATATACTTCAAAATAAAATAATCTAGAATAAAATTTAGAAACTTAAAATGAAATAATTGATTTGTAATGGCAAGACTTACTCTTTAACTTTTTTACTTCAGTCTGTTTCAATTCTAAAAAGAAAAAAAACATAATGGTAATGTTATAAGTATTTAAAGGCATAAATCGAACTGTCCTTTATACTTGCCATTACATGAATAATATATAATACTCAATCTAAGGCAAGAAGTCAATGCTATTCTTCTATTAGATAATGTCCCAGTAGACAGCATGCCATTTAAAAGACTATGCTCAAAAGTTGTGCACATTTTTAAAAGTTATTGGACACTAGAGAAGACTGAACCCATTTTCTTTATATGACAGCTTTCAGTAGACAGCTGATTATTGTGTTATACTATGACTATGTATTTTAATGTGTTATATGTTGTATTTAAGGAGTCAGGAAAATATAAAAATGCAGCATACTTCTGAATCAAACCAAATCCACACTTTATACTTCTGAATCACTTACAACCAGGAGTGCATCACACAGAAATGGATTGTTTTGGGTCAGTTTTGCATAGTGTAACACAGTAATATGTAATACAGTACTAATTTTTATTACATGTGCAGAAGGAATAGAGTATACATATCTGGAATTCAACAAATGTTTTTTTATGTGGTTAGAGTCTGGTCTCACAACTCTGTAAACTATTTATTAAAATCAGTGAATGCAAGTGCAGTTCTTGAAAATATCTGCTCAGCCACATGCTATGCTTAGCCTGAACTCTGCAAAAGGAAAGTCTAACAAACTGCAGGCAACAAAAGGCACACTCAGTTATCGGAGGCTACAGTGAAATACAAAGCAGTCCAGCAGTAGCTATTTCATTTTACTTATGAAATTATTATGAAAGGCTTTAAGCAAAAGTTCATCACGTTAAGTTATTTTGCCTATATACAACTTTTAATTTGCTAACACCTCATATCTCCACACAAATATCAAATACCATATAAGTATAACGTCTTACAGCACCATATGAATCCATTTTAAAACAATGCCACAATTAGTTTATCTCCTTTTGTTAATACTCTTTATCTTGCTTAGTTGAACCAATATACTAATAGTAACTTTATACAGAGATTCCATAATCTAAATATCTCAGATATTTTACAATATTTGGGCACTCAGCTAAGGACTTATCTCTGAAGTTGTGCCAGACTTATTGGGCACCTGGGGAAAGAGAGAGAAAAACCCAGACTCCGGGCTAAGTGTGCTCCCTGTGTGCTATTAAGGGAAATTGTGCTTGATGCAGAGAGGTCTGCATCTGGAAATACTGAGTGTATCCATTTGTATTCCAAGTGAACATCCATTTCCAGTGTCAGTGATGAGGATTCAGACTCTTGATTAATGGCCCAGAGTGGGCAACGTCACAAAAGTATCAACAACAAACATTCTTTACTGTGCAAGTACATTGAAACACACCATCCTAGAATCTTATTTATCACAGAACCATAGCTGAATGATGAAGTCTGCCTGGTATCTTCCTACATAATGCCAGTTAAAGTAAACTGCACCCTACTCTGTGCCCTAAATTGCCTGCTACTGCAAATCTCAATAGTTAATTGTGTCAGACTGTGAAATGGCATGTTTTATATAACACCCCTTTCCTCAATGTCTTTAGTAGTCATCTTTTTATAGAAATCATGAAACTCTTTAGAGGAAAAAAGCTATTATAGCAGCAGACCTAAACATGAGGCAGGTGGGCCAATATGAGAACAAACTAAAGAATACACTGATAAAGTAAAGCATAAGTAAAATAATTACAAATCCTACTAGACTAAACCTGATTTCCATCCCATCATTCAGTGTTAATAATCACAGACATTCAAGATAAGCTCAGTGTTACTAAAGTATTTGCAAATGTCCACAGCAACTGCTCTCCAAAGCTAGTGTCAGGCTTTTTTAAATCTACAATACTCCATCCTGTTTTAGTAAAAAGGATAGTTGCCTGACTGACTTAAATATACCCACCCTCTGGACTGAAGTCCATTCAATTGACTGGTCAGCAGTATATATTGACACTAACTCCATTCACTACAGTATAGCTAACCTCCGCAGAGTTAGTTGGGTTGTTGAGCCAGCAGGGCATTTTCATTGTTTTTTTTTTTCACTTTCCCTGTTGTAGTCCAACCAAAAAGATAGTGTGTCTGTGTACACACACACACACACACACACACACACACACACACACACACACACACACACATATGTGTATATATGGATCCCTATCAGATGATAGAAATTGCATTTGACTGAATCCAATTTGACTGAGACCATAAGACTGAAATTTCAAAATACTGAAAAATCACTTGACTGAAACCCATAATACTGAAATCTTACAATGCTAAATTTCAATATACTGAATTGTAAAGTGGACAAAATAAAACCAGAATAGGTGGGAGGCTACGTACCTTTTCCCCACTGTAGTACAATCCTGGAGTTAGTATATATAGTTAGGGAGGTGTTGGGGCACAGCCCCCCCACGAGGGGGGTGTAGGTGGCGTAGCCCCTCACTTATTCTGGTTTTACGTCGTCAACTTTACAATTCGGTATGTTGAAATTTAGCATTGTAGGATTTCAGTATTATGGGTTTCAGTCAAGTGATTTTTCAGTATTTTGAAATTTCAGTCTTATGGTCTCAGTCAAATGAGTTTCAGTCATATGAGGTTTCTATCATCGTATAGTGATCCATATATATATATATATATATATATATATATATATATATATATATATACATATATTTTTATATATATATATATATATATATAGGATGTTACTTGTGTGATAGAAAGTCAGATGCTCACTTTTGAATTGATTCTGGATTACACTGAACTGACTTTAGAAAGGAGTACATGTGTTAGTGCATTAAATCTTCACTTTTAAATGTTCTGCTGACAAACTAAACAACAATAGTGTGTCACAGCTCTCTACAGGACTTGCTAATCCTTCAAAATCAGTTGTACAGAGCTCTATTATGCAATACCCATCCACTCTCCTGTTCTCTACCTGGACCAAATATTATAAACACTATTCTTTCCATTTTTTTATTTTCAATTTAATCAAATGGACTAAAAAACAGATGGAGCAATCTATTAAAAACATATTATCACTACTCTCCAGAGGGTCACATATTACACCCCTCAATGCTTACTGCTGATAGCTACATCCAAGGAAAAAAAAAAACATCAACACTCAGCTCTAGAAGCTCTAGAACTTTACGCTCCACCAATAAACCACTTATCAAAATTGAGTCAGCCAGAAATTCATCTGGAGAATCACTATTCTCAAACTATATAGGCAAAGTCTGGAATTCACTACCATATGAAATATCATCCACCCTGACTCTCTCAGTTTAAAACATTGCTAAAAACTCACCTAATAAACAAATGGCTATACCCCTGCAATACCACTGACTAGACTAAAACCAGCACTCTCTTCAAGTTAATATTGCTCATAACCCTACCTCCACCTACCAAGCTTATCATACCACGTCTGACTTATATCTGTCAAGTTACCACTGTCAACCATCTATCACATTCTACATCTACTGCTGCCTAATTACTTCTAAACCCACTCTATTGTAAATAAGCTATTGTCTGAATATACTATCTAATTATACGTAACTCCACTATTATGGTGTATACTCTGCTGTGTTATCTTTACTGTTTATAGTGTAAAATGAAATATTCATTACAGTGGTTTACATATGAAATCACAGTTTTCTTGTACAAATGTACTATTACTATATTAATAGCTGTACTGTGTAAATGTCACATATATTATTGTTTGGTAACTGTGGAGC
Organism: Protopterus annectens; assembly: GCF_019279795.1. Classification (NCBI taxonomy): domain Eukaryota; kingdom Metazoa; phylum Chordata; order Ceratodontiformes; family Protopteridae; genus Protopterus; species Protopterus annectens. Next base: position 359,961,023 of record NC_056728.1, read on the forward strand.
TTTTCTCCCCGGGCCTCCACTGAAAATGGACATGTGTCCAGTCGGACTTTCCCGGTAAACAAATGTAAAATAAAATAAAATAAATAAATAATGTTTATCCTTTTTCTCCTTCTCACCACAGGCCCCTCCAATATAACTTCAGACCTGACATAAAAGGTCTCACCTAGAACCCCCAAGCCTCTTCCAAAGATTTCAGACATTTAGTCCAATTGTTTCTTGCTAAACTTCTGAAAAATCATTTATGTGCAGTTGATGTATATGCCAGCACATAAAACATTATTAAAACCAAGCACAAAGCTTTTGATATAATTATAGTACAATGACACTCTATATTCACTAACCAATGTAGTTCTATCTGGAAAAAAAATCACATCTCAGGTAATATATTTGTTTATTTAAAACATTTGATTACCATATTTTTGTTCCTTAAGTTTACAATTTACAGATTATCATGCAAAACCTTATCCAGGTTCAAAAACTGCATATTCGACAGATCCCACCAAAAAGCATCACCCAATAATAAATCAGAGCATTCCACCTTGAATTGTGCTGCACCTTCAATGCTCTTTGCTGGACTCCATTCTGTTTTCTCTATTCATCAATGATCTCCATTTAGACTTGCCTAATATTAACAAAATCTTGCAATACATTCATCTGAAAGAACAGTTGTGATTGCAGGCATCACTGGAATCTTGCATCATCCACTTAATCACTATAAAAGACCCCAAGTCTGACCTCTTCCCTCGTCTACTAAACAAAAATACATAGGAGTACGGCTAAACCAATCAATTGATTTCACTGCAGGAAAGAACACACCATAAATAAGAGTTCAAAGCCATTACAAGACTCAGATAAACTGTCCCCTGTAATTTCACTTGGACCTGGAGGGTTATATACATTTATATTCTTCTACAATGCCTAGAAAACAGTTTACAAGTTAAGCTCAGTGCAAAACATACATTGATTCAGTCTGCTTAAATCAAAATACTAAGATTTATTTCCTCAACATGAACACCATGTTTTACCACAGTTAAGTCACACTAACCACCAGTGACAGCCTAGACAATGCTGTTCTTAAATCCCCTTTAAACTCCTGAATAATTTGTACTGCCTTCCTCTGGTATATCTACTGAAACCAAATCACCAGTCTTAGTCCCTTCATAATAATAAAGGTCTATTACTCCTAACACACTAACCTTCTTTGTGGGAAAAAAAAATATATATATATATATACACACACACACACAGACATAAATATATATATATATATATATATATATATATATATATATATATATATATATATATATATATATATATATATAATCAATCCTGCAACCTGGCCATACCTCTCACCCTCTTACATCAAGAAGTTTGTACAAAGCAATAAGTAATAGGGCGACAAAGGCCCATAATTAGGAACAGTTTTTAAATATTGCTCTTAACAAACTTAGAAAGTTGATAAAATAACATGTTTTGCATTAACATCAATTTTCTGAAGGGTATGAAGTCTGAAACTCAAATCTATGTCACTATTTTCTGACTTCAGTCTTTTACGACTTGCACAATACCACAATTTTATTAAAAACAGACCAAAAGAATGAGGTGAAAATCTGGACTTTCTGTGAAAATCTCTTCATTTGAAAGGTATGAACCTGGCACTCTTTTTTTCTCCTATGAATCAAGATCTATCTCTGAATATACTGTTTAAAAGTATAAACTAAAGAAACATCTACAATTAGAATTTGAATGTAATTGCAAGCAAACTTCTGGTCAACATATTATGTAGCCAGCATTATTATAGCCGTGCGCTCCTTCTGGTTCCTGTCACTTACATGCATTATGTAGTGATCTGTGTAAATCATCTGTGTAAATATTGAAAATAATTCTGTAAATATAATCATAATACCGTAAATCTTGTTATGGAGCATATTATGAAATGTATGGCTATACTTTCAATTCCTGCTATGTCTATCTTACTGTGCTAGTCAGTTTATGTGATTGTCATGATGCCATGCTCTTGTGTCATTTGTTACAACAAAATCATCTGGTCAGTTATGATTTTTATTGTTGCTCCTTTTATGTTTGCCCCTGTGTTGTCGCTCAGTTCACAGTAAAAAAGGATCGATTTGACCAGCCTGCTTAACTGAATACCAAATACTAAATAAATACAAATAAAAAAAATAACATTGTAAATGGTAACTATAGTTTGCTTGCAGACTCATTTGTCCAGAGACACCTGGTATGATAGTGGGGTGGGGTAAGGGTGAGTGTTAGGAGTCGAAATAATTGTATTAAGAATGGCAGGATTTGAGTTTCTATTTTTAGTTATAGAATTTACCCCTCATACTCACAGGTTAGGTAATTTCAAGAATTTTACAGAGCGAAAGGAAAGTAAATGGATAATTAGGATGCAGGCAGATAATGGTTTTGGCCTTAATTATAAGGTAGCACTTAGACCACTTTTAGCTGATAGACCCTTGAAGTATTAAATTATGTGCATTTTAAAGCGTGCATGGATTTTATTTTTGCATCATATTTTATTCTTTTAAACAAATGATTTAGAATAGATTTAATTATTGCATTATTTAACATATTTTTGTACATTTTTTGATATGTATATATATATATATATATATATATATATATATATATATATATATATATATATATATATATATATATATATATATATATATATATTTACACAATCTTTGCAAATGAAAAGGTTTTTGTGATAGTCTTTTTATGTTATAGCAGTCTTGCACATATATATTAGTATAGGTATATACCCATAACTTGCAAATTCATTGCAAGGTTTTAGTTTTTAATTGATTGATTGGTTTCAAATGATTTAAGCCAATTGCAATTTAATTGCTTTTAACATTATAAATATGTTGGTGTCTCCATATGAGTGTATTAAAGTCTGAAGAAGCGTCCTTTGGGGCATGAAAGCGTTTACTCTTACATTAAACGTTTTGCTTTTTTTGTGAAACCTGCTCTAGTCATGGTGCTCTCTCTCTTTTTGCTTATTCAGCTTGGGACATTTATTTGTGAGAGCTTTACACACTAGCTGTTGCATATTTTGGAAAGGGAATGGGAAAGTGAGAGTTAGTGATGAGATGGAATTATCTGGCCTGATTAATTTTGCATGCAGAGCAATAGGTCCGGGTGGGACTTTTTGTAGGTCAATTGCTAATTTGTTGAGAGGGTGCAGGAGTAAGCACCAATGGGTCATGCCTACTTGGATGATTAAGGAAGATTTTAGGTTATTTGCAGTATTTTTCTCATGTTTTAATGGTGTTTCTTTTTGGCAGGAGGACTTGCTGATCAGTGTGGAGCTAGGTTTGTTTACCGATGAGTCAAAAGCTCATGGTTTGGGGACACACTTTGATGGCAAATTGTTTGGGCTGAGCTCGCCTGCAGAGTGGCCAGTTGAATGGAGGAAGGATGTGGCTTTTATAGAGCTCTTGTCACTTTGCACAACATCAGTGGTCTGGAAGGTGAGGTTACAGAATAATAGAGGGAATTTTCTTTCTGATAACATAGCGGTTGTGCAGGTTTTGTCAAGGAAATCAGCTAGGTCATTTCTGGTTTTGTTCTCTTTGCAGAAGTTAATTTTACCATTTTTAATTAATTTTAGTTTTTCAAGCAAGCATGCTCCTACATGTTTTAATGAGATAGCTAATAGTTTTTTTTTTTTTTTTTATTTTCAGCTTCACAGCTTTTGGTTCCTAGCACCAGATACAAATTAAGGACCGGTGATATTGCCAGAGGAAGTGCAGAGCCTTGTAAAGGCTGTAGTGGGATGTTTGATATAATGCAGTAATAGTTGCAGCTTCTTTTTTTTTTTTTTTTTTTTTTTTTTGTCAGGCAGTTGCCAGTGGTAGAAAGGAAGTGATGAGTTATTTTGTTGATGAGATAAGTTGTTCATCAGTGGTTTCTTGGTGAAGCAGTTATATCAGGTAAGGTGCATTTATCAGCTCTCAGTGCAGGTGCTAGATTGGCAGGATTAAAGGATTTTATGAAATTATGGGTTGGGAGTAGGATGGTTAAGGGATGGGAGAGAATCACTTGTCCAAGAGTGGACACTCATTTTCCATTGAATAAACAATTACTTCAGGTGTTACTAAAAGACTTTTATAGCTTGATGATTAGTCAAGTCGATTGCACTGTGTGGGTGGTACTGGCAGCATTCATGTATATAGCAGCTTTTAGTAGTGGGAGAGTGATGGAAACGTTACAATGGAGGGATATTTGTATTATTGACTTATCAATAGTGATATGCTTATGCCAATCAAAAACAGATCAGGTAGAGAGGGGCAAACAGGTTGTATTGCATTGTTATGCTGAATGGTTGTTATATCAGGTAGCATTGGCTATACAGTTAGAGTGACTTCATAGTAGTGCATTGTATGAGTTGTATTTTTTTTAGTAAATGGAAAAGTCATATTTGAAGCACAGTTTGCGTTTATGATTAGGACTACTTTGGAGAGTCAAGGCATTGTTGGTGATAGATTTTAACCAAATTTATTCAGGATAGGAGGTGCTTCTGGTTATCCAAAAAGAGGAAATCAGTGGAGTTGATATGTAGGGTAGGAAAGTGATCGCTTAAAGCTTTTTTATCTTATATTAGATAGTGGTATTTCTCAGTTGTTTAATTGTTGTTCTTAATTTGCAGGTGGAAACACTGCCTTGTTGGGTCATTTTTTTTTTATTTTCTGGGTGGCAAAAAGAGCTTTAATTCAACCTAATGGAGGTATGCTGGGTTTGAACCAGGACAGAAGGAACATGTCTTGGCATGGCTTTTGAGGTCTTAAATGGCAATATTTGGTTGTGATGTTTGCTGAGATACAAGCAGTGTTAGGTATACCCTGCATTTTATTTATTCATTTATGGGATAATAATTTGGGTTGGTCTCATAAAAGAACACTGTTAGGTAAGACTGTTACTCGTTTATCAGAACTGAAGCAGATGGTGATAGCTGGTCTGAGATTATATATAGATTGGGGTGGAGACATGCAGGTAAGTTTATGGGCTCGGAGAGAGCTAGATGGCTTGTTAATCATAGAGTGGAAGGGCATTAAAGAAGTTCGGATTGTACATCATTGAGCATAGGGATTTTAATGATAGGCATGCCTCATAGCATAGAAGGGATGGAATTCACTTAAGTGACACAGGTTTAGATATGTTTAATGTGCAATTTTTGTTATTGAAATATTTGGTTAAGAACTAGTGAAGGAAAGGGTGAAGTCAGAGTAAGAGGGGGTAATTCTTAACCCCTCCCTTCCCGATGTATGGTCATTCAAAAGTGAGCGGTGGTACACTGCTTCAGAAGACTGTGGTGTGTTTGAAGTGAGCAGTGGGATTTAACACTGCTTGTACTGTGGAAGGAAGGTGAGCGTTTCTATGCTGCCAGCATAAATGTTATTATGTTATTGGTTGTAACTAATGAATATTTATGTTCATGTTTATCTATTGTAATGTATTTATTAATTTTGATTAATAAATTAGTCACAAGGACACTTTTGGTGTGATTTGTTTTTGCTGTGTTCTTTGGACAACCACATTTGCAGTAGAACAAGACAGCTGTATATGCGAAACATGTAGTTCTACCCATTTTTTTTCTCTGTCTCCTAGACCTGTATGCCATCTGAAAGACATAAGGCACCTTTAACATGATCTTTAATTCATGTTTATTAAGTTATTTGTTAACAAGGCTTGAGTACTATTCCATATGGGTTTTTTTCAAACTCAGGAGCACTGTCTGGTGAAAAGACTTTATTTAGAATCCCAAATTCCACCTGCTCCTAGGACCTCTACATTTATCCCCCACAAGGACACACCCCTCTTACTTCACAATCAATCACATCCTAGACCCACCCAACCCACCTCTACTATCTTCAAATTGATTTCCCTCAGACACACCCCTCGTTTATCACAGTCAATCATATCGTACACTTCATCCACACCCCCTTCTATATAGCTTTCCCTCTCCCACTCCCTGACCTACCTTCCCTAAATACATTACTAACATCCCTGCACAGGCCCTCTTAACATGCCTAATTATACTCAACATTTCCTTTTACTAACTTTCCTAACTACTCTCACCTCTACCTATCTCTTAACCTTCTATGAACAACCCCTACCCTTTACTCTTATAATCCCAACCAGACATACCCAAACATCTCCACCAGCCTTATCTATAAACTATCTCAATACCATCCACAAAACCTCCTATCTTCAACCTAAATACCACCGCCTTTCTCACATAAAATACTTTATCTACAACCTTAAAAAACTTCCTAACTACTACTGCAAACCCCCTCAACTCTTTAATCCTATAATATCTTGCTCATTAATAGATGAAGATATTCACCCCAACCCTGGTCCAAACCCCTCCCCAATTCCCACTAAATGCCACCCATTCATAAGAAATGGTACACTACCTACTAAACCCCCAAAATCGCTATCAATTGCTCAACTAAACATACGAAGCATTTGTAACAAAATAGCACAAATTCATGCCCTTCTAGAAGTTCAACAGTTCAATATTCTCTGTCTAACAGAAACATGGCTCAAACCTACAATAAAAGACAATGAGATTATTCCCCCAGGCTACAACATCCTAAGACAAGACCGCTTAAACAAAAAAGGTGGTGGGGTTGCTATTCTCTATAGAACAGGACTGCAGATTAGTAGAACAAATCATAACCTTTCATCTGACGCTAGTATTGAAATAATTATTACAAAACTGCAACTCAACCCACAAAAAACATTAAATATTCTGTACCTATCTTCCCCCAGGAAAAAATCCAACCATATTAGAAGACCTACTAAACTGGCTCTCACTAAATCACCCTCAAGAAACAATGCTCTTAGGGGATTTTAACATCGACTGGAACTTATGTAAACAGACTAATCCATCCACCCTTATTAACCTGCATGGCTTCTCTCAAATAATCAACTCCCCAACTAGAATAAACAAACTTAATAATAAAGAAAGTATACTTGACTGGATATTAACAAATAGTCCTCAGCAAAAATATACAACAGGAACTCTCCCAGATGACCTCAGTGATCACTCCCTCACTTATATTATTAGGCAAAAAAAACAGTGCTACTGTCCCCATCCAAGTCAGATCATTCCGTAGTAAGAAAGATTTTGACCTCAACCAGTATCAAAATGAACTCACGCTAGTCAACTGGTCACCTCTTAAATCTCTCCCAATAGATGAAGCAGTTAGTCACTTTAATAATACTTTTCTCACTATCCTTGAACATCATGCCCCAATGCGTTCTATGTGTGTCAAATCTAAAACAGCCCAATGGCTCTCAAATAACACTAAGAAACTTATCTTAAGTAGGAATAAAGTCTGGGCTAAATGGCGTACCACAAAAAGCCTAACTGATAATGTCACTTTTAGACAACAGAGAAATATGACAAAAAAAAGCCATCATACAAGATAAAAAGAACTTCTATACTCAGCTTCAGCAATCTTCACCACACCAACCACATAAATTTTGGACCTCTATCAATAAACTATTATCCCCTGGTAAAGTTGCCACACCAAACCCATCTGGCTCTGACCCCGACTTCCCCTTACAAACTGCTAATGCCTTTAACACTTTCTTCACTTCTGCCATACTAAACCTAGCTAATCAACAAAACCCAGATACCTCCAAACTATTTACACCTAGCTCTATCCCCCCCCCCATTTCACCTTAAACCCATACCCACTTCTCAAATATTGTCCTTACTTCATAAACTAAATCCTACAACCCCCTCTGCTGACCGATTACCAGCAGAATACCTCCAACTAGGTGCAAAAGCCTTAGCATACCCCATCTCTATACTTATTAACAGGACAATAAAAGAAAGTACAATTCCGTCAGTCTGGAAAATCTCTTATATTATCCCTCTTTTTAAAGGAGGTGACTCTACTGAGTACTCTAACTACCGCCCTATAGCATTACTATCTCCGCTTGCAAAAATTATGGAGAAGTGTATCCACAAACAGTTACTAAATCACCTACTAGACCATAAACTCTTGGCTAATTGCCAACGTGGGTTTCGACCATACCATAGTACTAGCACAGCCTTACTATCCTTCATCGACTCAATTAACAAAAAACGCAACAATAATACTCCTTCATTGGCATTCTTCGTAGACCTGTCCAAAGCCTTTGACATGGTCAATCACCAGCTTCTTCTCCATTGTTTAAAATCTTTCTCTCTAGATAACCCTGCATTATGCTGGTTCACATCTTACCTAGACAACCGCAAACAAGCAGTTCTATGGGACAACCAACTCTCTGATCTTCTCCCCACCACTATAGGAGTCCCTCAGGGCTCTATTTTAGGTCCTCTTTTGTTTTCCATTTTCATTAATGAACTTCATCTAGCTTCTCCACAAACAACTTGCATTCAATATGCAGATGACACTACCATCATTTGCTCAGCCTCAACGCAGTCAGAACTTCACTCTCTCACACAAAAAACCTTCTCAACTATAGAACAATGGTTCTCTAATCATTGTCTTCTCCTTAACCCCAAGAAAACCAAACTCTTGCTCTTTTCACCCACCCACTTGTCTACCTCTATCCATTTCACGCTAATATCTGATAATGGGACCATTATCTCTGCTGACCAAACAACAAAACTCTTGGGTATCACTATTGACAATCAATTAAAATTTGACAATCATATTAATCTTACAATAAAATCTACCAACAGAAAACTAGGCTCTCTCTACAGAATCAAATCTTTTCTTACTCCTGAAGCCAAAACTACAATAGCTAGAACCCACTTAATCTCAACTCTTTTATATGCTTCCTCCATATACACAAATCTTTCTAAACATAATCTTAATAAACTTACTACATCATATAACAATATTGCCAGATTTGCAACTGCCTCTCCATATAGAACTCATCATTATTTAAATCTCAAGAAGCTTGGGTGGCTGGAACTACCACACCTCATACAATACTATCAACTCACTATTGCCCATAATGCCCTACATCACCCTGACAACACCGCAATACTCTCCACCCTCATAACGCCCTATAACAATCAGAGGTACCTACTCTCCACCAACAAAATACTGGTCCAAACATCCCGATCCAAAAATTCAGCAGGTGACTCCACATTTTCCAACTCAATTGGCAAAATATGGAACAAGTTACCACAAGACCTTACATCCCTAACTTCACTCTCCCTATTTCAAACTAAACTAAAATTCTTCCTAAATAACCATTGGCTCTGTTCTTGTCATAACCCTGGTTAGCTCTCTTTTTTTTCCATCATTATTTGATTCCTTAACAACCTTTCTCTTTCTTCTCTTCTACATACTCTTACAGAGTATTTAATTTTCTTCATCTTTTCCTTTTTTACCATCCTAGATTTAGACTCTACTCAAAAGTTTATACAACCTGTTTCAAGATTTATTGCATATGTTTTTTGTTTTCCTATTATTGTATATTGATGTATATCTTGACATTGTTTAGTAGTATGTACTGGAGCTTTTCTCCCCGGGCCTCCACTGAAAATGGACATATATCCAGCTGGACTAGCCCAGTAAACAAATGTAAAATAAAAAATTAATAAAATAGAATTACACGGTATACAAATGGAGGCTGAGGGAATGAAACTCTGGACTACACATATCAGGTAATTCTGTGAACTAACTGCCAGACTAATTTCTGAATTCTTCAAATGATATTAAAACTATGCCTACTGTTGGACTATAATGAATCTTGACAGTGATTCTTTAAAATGCTAAGACGTAAAAATACAGAGTCTTTTACTCTGGATGCAGCCATGTTTTGTTGATTAAAGCAGCTAACAAAATTAGCTGTTAATATTCTTCTAAACACAATGGCTTTGAAGGCCTCATATCCATCTTTGTATTAAGTTTGCAGCTCACCACCCAGTGACTCAGATCATGAATCTGTCGCTTGCATCATTTGACATAGTGCCTTTCTGATACATTCAGATTAAAACCCCTTTCAGGAATAAGTCTCTAATGGTGAAGATTTTAACACTGACTTTTTTTGTCTGCAGTAGCTTCTCAAGAACTAATTCTAAATTGGTACTTTTTCTACCCTTTTGTCATCACAGAACTTTCACATCTCTGGCAATATTTATAGAGCTATGGATTAAGGTTAATTAACTAACAGTATCTTAGGTGATTTATCAAATGCCTTTGACATACCTATCAGTGTTGTCCTGAAACAAATGGAAAACAGACTGGCCTACAATGTTTAACACAGCTTCTTTCTGTTTAAAGCTAAATTAAATTGTATCTAGTAATGACAAAGTGTTAGTATTTAACAATGCTAAAAGAATAATATTAATTTTGATTAAAATATGTACCCCATAGGCATGTTCTGTTGCATAGAATAGAATTATTATTTAACATTCCAGCATTATGTATGTAAACAAGAAATGACTGAGGACAGAAACCAGATTTCTTATTTTGCTAAGGTAAGAGAGTAGAACAACTGATATGAGACTGGCATGCAGTTGCATAATACTGAAGACTATGCACAAATCTATTTACTACTAATAAAAGAATAATAGATATGTGTATACTATATATGAAACACAATGCAACCCCCCCTTGTTTAGTCCTTAATGGACAAAGGCAGTTTTCTTAATTTTCGATTTTTAAATATGTATTTATTTACTAAAGTATATAAATGCATAAAAACTAAGTGATATACAGGAAAGACAAAAAACACAAAAACATTAAGAAAACAGCAGGTGTAAAACTATAATGGCCACATGAGCACTCATATAAGAGTATTTAAAGAGTAACATTTCCAAAATTGAAATGCACTATAGACAATGAAGACTGACCCTGGGGTTCAGGAATGGCCGTTTTCCATACAGGAACAGTGTAGGAGCTCCTGCATAGAAAATGGCCACCGAGCAATCCAAGAAAGTCCCGTTTTCACATGCATGAGCAGCCCTACACTGTTCCTGCACGAAAAGCCATGCGGGATGCAAATCACCTCATTTGCTGCTAAAAAAACAAGCAAATGAGGTGATTTTGTGATCTACGAAGCTGGCCAGACTCCGTGCAGGAAGAGTGCCAGAGCAGAAATGTATTCAGTTAGTAACTGAATACATTTCTGCATCTGAGCAAACGTTGGCAAGACAGCTCATGAAAAGCATGTATTACAGGCAAACACACATGCCAATGGCCAAACATAAGGCCATTGGCATTAATAATGTTTAGTTTATTTTAAAATTAAACTTTTTTTTTTGGTCGATCACGGCTGTTTAAGCTTAGGGCAGAGGTGGGGAAATGGGATCATGCCGCAAATAAAAAATTTAGAAAAGTCAATTTTAAGATAATTCTGCATTTTGCCATTATAATCAGTGGCATGCAGAATATAAACAATATGAGGGAGCACTGGTTGTCAAAGGGAAAGGGTCCATCTAAGTACAGTAACTAAGGACTTACACATTGTGGTATGCAAATGAGGGGAGTTATATTGAATCACAGATTTCCTCAAAGTGTCAGCTTACACCTAACCATGTAGATGCAGCAATACAACAGTGCAAGTATAAGAGATGAATGACTTCATAAGGGTGTGTGTCATAGGTTCATAGGTTCATAGGTTTATACTAGGCTATCTGCCCTAAGGCATTTATAAGCCTAGCCCAAATTTTTGTGGCTTACGCCACCCCTTATATGAAAAAATACTGTGCCCATTAGTTTGTTGTGCCTCTGTCCAGCAGTGACACAGAGATGATTCCCGGGGTAAACCTACGATCTCCCATCCACAGGTCTAGATTTCTCTTGAACAGAGTCAGCGAGGTGCTCTGCCTCACATGGACCGGGATTTTATTCCACAGCATAGGGAGTCTCTGAGTGATAAATCTATCCCTCCAGCACGTCCTATTTATATCCGTGCTAAGGTTTAAGTCGCTTGCTCTAGTGGTTTTGGTGGATTTGGATTTTTGAGGTGGAGCATGTCCATTAATTCCGGGTTGGACATGGCCTTGTATGTCAGGCACATGTCACCTCTGAGCAGACGGTATGCGACTGAATAGAGCTGGAGTTTCTTCAATCTGGCAGCATATGACAGATTTTGGAGTCCTTTATCCTTTTGGTGAGGAACTTTTGGGGTCTCTCCAATTGCTGTAGATGTCGGGTGAGATACATCCCGAATGGGGCATTGTACTCGATCATTGGTCTGATAAGTGAAGAGTACAGGGGAACAATGACCTCACTAGATCTGGATGTGAATCCCTTCATGATCAGGTGGGCAATGTAGAAGGTCTTTCTAACCACTTTAGCAATGTGAGTGTCAAAAGGCCACTGTCAACCTGGGTCCCCAGGTCCCTGATAACCCCTTCTGTGCTTAGTGGATTGCCACCTATATGGTAGCTTGGGGTTACCTTGTTTTTCCCGAAGGGTATGACTATACATTTTTGGCGTTTAACTTCAGGCCATGGCTCTGGCACCAGCTGTTTCCGTGAGTCCCTTCTGAAGGATATCCGTGTCCGATGCACTTTCCACTATGGCGCCCAGTTTGCAGTCGTCTGCAAACTTTGTCAGCCAAAGTCCTCCCATGTTGGCCTGTACTTCTGAGAAATAGATGCCAAACAATAGGGGCCAAGGACCGAGCCCTGTGGGACACCACTTGTGACCGGCTTGGAGTCTGACACAGCGCCAGCAACTCTAACCCTGTGGGTTCTGTCCTTAAGCCAGTTTGCAACCCATCTTGTGACATATGGGTTTACATTTAAGCTGGTAAGTTTTTCTACAATACCCGAGTGGGGTATTGTGTCGAAAGCCTTTGCAAGGTCAAGGTAGGCTGTATGGACTGCCTTTCCCTCATCAATGGCCTTGGTGACTGTTTCAAAGAAGTCGACCAAGTTCAAAAGGCATGATCTTCCCTTGACAAAGCCAAACTGGGTCGGGTCCAATGTCTGCAATTCCCCTATATCTTTGTTTATGAGCTCCATTATGATCCTCTCCATAGCTTTGCAGACTAGACTTGTTAAGCATATGGGGCGTAATTACCAGGGTCCGTGAGGCGCGCCTTTGTGGAGTGGGACAACAGTTGCCGTCGCCACTCCTTGGGCACGTATCCTGTGGTAAGGCTGAGATTAAACAGCTGCCTTATGTGCGGGTTTAATTCCTCATTTAGCTCATGTAGCACACAGCCGGGGACACCATCCGGTCCCATTGATCCTGTGTTTTAGCTTTAGAGAGAGCAGCTTTCACCTGCGCATTTGAGATGTCCGGAGGCTACACTCGGCTGGGATAGTTATCTCTCCTTTAGGGGAGGGGGGTGAAGTTTGCACTGAACCTGTCTGCCTGTATGTTGGCAATGTCTGTGGGTTCAGTGATTTTGTATCATTTTGGACTAATTCTGAGCATATCTGGGAGTTTCCACCCAGGTTCCTAACATAGCTGAAAAAGGCCTTATGATTGTCCTTTGAATCCATGGCAATTTTTCTCTCAAAATTGGCCTTAGTTGATTTTATGAGTGCTCGTATTTTTTACTAATAATGATCAGGGGTGACTTCCCTTTTATGGATTTTGTTCTATCATGTAATAGCTTTCTCCTCTTATTGTAAAGTTTGTTAATGGCTGGGGTCCACCAGACTGGATGTTTGCCCTTTGTGGAAAGAGTCTTGGTTTTATTTGGGATTGCCTGATCCATGCAGTCCTGGAGGTGTTCATAGAAGGCATTTGTAAGGGCTTCCGCAGCTTGGGTTGTGGTTTCCACTGGCTCAGGGGCCTTGAAGGATACCACACCAGTCTTGAGTAGTGTGAAGTTTGCTTTAGAGAAGTTCTTCACTGTGGTCTTTTTTGTTTGGGGTGGGGGCGGGATGTGGATTTCCAGTGAGATTAGTTTATGATCAGATCTCACCAATGAGGGATATACTTCCAGTGTGGAGCATTTTGTCCCCATGTTTGTGACAATGAGATCTAGTATATTTTCTCCTCTCGTGGGAACAGTGACTAGCTGTTCCATGGCATTTGAATTTATGAACTCCAGGAACCGTTGGGCTAGCTGTAAGCTTGCTGTAAGCTCATTGGAGCTCTGTGGCCCGAGTTTGCCCTTAGCTAAGCACAGCTAAGGAAAGGGGTGTATCTGAGGCTATAATGTCTTATTCCATGAAATGAAGAGCGTGTTCACGTCCTGGGAGGGGCATTTCTGCTTAAAAGTGCTTACATTAGCTAAACAGGTGTGCATGGCACTCAGCGGGCCTAACAAAAAAAAAAAAAAAAAGTAGTGCCTTTTTAAGGCAAGGTTCAAATGACAAATTCACCGCCGTAACAGGTACAAGTGAGCAAAATCTGAGGGTAATGCTTCTCAATGCTAGAAGTCTAAACCTCAAAATGCATTAACTCATGGCACTCCTTAAAATGGAGAACATTAACATCTGTGCAGTAACAGAGACCTGGTTCAAGGCTCCAGAGCACCCCTGCATTACCAGGCTATAATTCATACCACACCTTTCTGCCACCTAACCTGGACCAAAACACTAAAGGTGGAGGCATGTCCATATTCATTAAGGATATCCACACCTCCAGGCTAGTTGCTCAGCATAATGCATCTGAGATTATCCAAGTGCAACTAACTCTGGGCAAGACTGCAATCCAAATTGTAACTTGCTACAGATCCCCCACCATGCCCCAGGATTCCCACTCCTCATTTCTTAATACACTGGAAAATATTAGGTGACAACCCAACACCCTAATAATGGGTGATTTCAACTACCCCACCATTAACTGGGAAAACTACTCATGTACCAACTCTTTTGCTCAACATTTTCTGGAATTCATAAATTCCAATGACTTGGATCAACTTATCCACACACCCACCAGGGGCAGCAATATCCTAGACCTGGTCATTACCAACATGGGAGAGCGGTGTTCCACACCAGAGGCCAATTCCTCACTGGTCAGATCCGACCACAAGCTAATCAGCCTAGACATCCACATCCCACTGCAAAATTTTTTCCAAAGCCAACTTCATGCTTCTTAAGACAGAAGTGGCAAACTTCACAACACCCATGCAGATGGACAATAGAGGTACAACTGCTAAATCCTACACAAATGCACTTTATAAGCACTTACACAAGTGCATGGATCGTGCTATTCCTAACAGAACCAAGATGCTTATCCTCCAATAAAAGGAAGCCAATCTGGTGGTCCCCTGCCATAAACAAACTCTACAACAGAAGAAAGAAACTATTGCAAAAAAGAGTAAAATCCCATGACTGGAAGAACTCCCTGGTCAGCCTCAGTAAGAAGCTGAGATCCCTCATAAAATCCTCCAAAGCTAGTTACAAAAACAAAATCGCCACTGATTCTAAAGACAATCACAAAGCATTCTATAGCCATGTCAAGAATCTCAATGGCAAAACTGAGATCTGCTCTGAGTTACAGCACAATGGCACTAAATATACAGAACCAGCTGATATTGCCAACATCCTGGCAGATAGGTTCAGTGCGAACTTTACTCCCCCTCACCCCCTAAAGAGCCCATCTCTATACCAGAAGAATGCAAAGTTCCTGTAATCATGGCTGCACAGGTAAAAAACACACTCTCCAAAGCCAAGAACACAGCATCCTTGGGACCTGACAACATCCCAGGCTGCATTCTACATGAACTACAGAATGAACTGGCACCCCACCTAAGCACCATGTTCATTCATAGCCTTACCTCAGGCTTTGTGCCCACTGAATGGCGCACAGTGAAGGTTATCCCACTCCACAAAGGGGGAGCCACCACGAACCCCAGGAACTACAGCCCCATTAGCCTAACGAGGCTGGTCTGCAAGGCCATGGAACATATCATCATGGAACTTATAAACAAAGACATTGGTAATCTCCAAACTCTGGACCCCACCCAATTCAGGTTTGTAAAAGGCAGATCATGTATACTAAACCTTATTGACTTCTTTGAAGCAATCACCAAAGCCGTAGATGAGGGTAAGGTGGTTCACACAGACTATCTAGATTTCGCCATCACCCACTCTGGAATTATAGATAAACTCACTAAACTAGGTATAAATCCCTAAGTAACAAACAGGGGTTGCCAACAGGCTGACTGACAGAACCCATACTGTGAAAGTAGCAGACTCCAAATCTGACTTCAGACCAGTGAGAAGTGAAGTACCACAGGGTTCAGTCCTGGGTCCCCTCCTGTTTGGTATCTACTTTTCTGTAGTACAGGCTAACACAGAAGGTCTTTGGCTAACGAAGTTCACAGATGACTGCAAACTAGGAGCCATAATTGAAACTCCTAATGATGTAGACATCCTACAAAAGGCCTCACTGATACAGATGCCTGGTGTCAAAGCAATGGCCTCAAGCTCAATGTCAAAAAGTGCATTGTCATCCCCTTTGGTAAAACCTCTGTACCCATGAGCTACCACATAGGTGATAGTCTACTTAACACCGAAAGTGTGATAAGAGACCTTGGGACACAGGTGGACAGTAGACTCTCCTTTGATAATCACATCACCACAGTAGTCAGGAAATCCTTCTATGTGGCACACCTCATCACAAAAGGTTTCTCATCCAGGAAAAAAGAGGTTATTGTTCCCCTCTACTCGTCACTCATTAGACCCATTATAGAGTACAATGCCCCTTTTAGTATGTACCTCACAAGACATCTACAACAACTGGAAAGTCTGCAGAAATACCTCACAAAGAGGATTACTGGCCTCAAACAGATGCCCTACATAGACCGTCTAAAAAAACTCCAGCTTTATTCTGTTGCATATCGCCTACTCAGAGGTGATCTCTGCCTAACATACAAAGCTATGTCAAACCCACAGCTGTTGGACATGCTCCACTTAAAGAAATCTCAATCCCAATGAGCTACACGCTCTAGGGACCTAAACCTTGTCACCACAATAAACAGAACATGCTGGAGGGATAGATTCTTGACCCAGAGACTTCCCATACTGTGGAACAAACTACCTGTCTATATCAAACAAAGCTCCTCATTAACACTTTTCAAAATAATCTTGATGAATGGATGGGAAATAGGAAATTCACTCTGGGGATCACCTCTGTGGCTCTGCTCAACAGGAGTACAGGAAAATAATTTTCTTGGGTGGTGAAAGCCAGGGTACCTTTTTGGCTAGGCTTGTATAGGCCCTAGGGCTGATAGCCTAGTATCTACCTATGAACCTATGAAAAACAGAGGAAATAGAACTTTTTACATTTGCACAATAGGTATGTGCAGCGAGCCTCGCGGCTTAAATAGGGAGGAAGTGGGAAGGGGAAACAGCAGTAGGAAGGCAATCAAGGAGAACTAGCATAGCTGCCAGGTGGAATGTATCACAATTAGCCAATTATACATGCAGCAGCCCAGCAAACTAATATAAACTATGCAGACACCATGCAGACTGTTTTTTTCCCACAAACTCTACACCACAGGTGTACACAGATGGGGGATTTTTAACTGGCAAAAATAACTAAATATGTTAGAGGCTGCTGCTGCTTTACTCCATCAATATGTGCTAGAGACTGTGGGTGGTGAGGAAGAGAATGCTGACAACAAAACCACAGTGAAGAGAAGAGTGTACAGACCCAGGGTAACCTACCAGGGCCTACATGAGCTGGAGATAGTAGAGTGCTATAGGTTGCACAGGGACATTCTACAGCAAATCGTTGAGCTGTGCCGGCCAAACCTTACACACAGAACTAATAGAGGGGCACTCATCCCAGTGGATACCAAGGTATGTCTAGGCTTAAGAATACTAGCCACAGGTACCTTCCAAAGACCAACTGAGGATATCATGGGGGTCTCACAGACATCAGCATCCAGGGTACTCCACCAGTTCCTGGATGCCATGACACAACATGCCAATGAGCACATATATTTCCCCACTGCCCATGAGGCGCTGATCACACGTATGTGTCTCTTCCAACATATAGCAGAATACCCTGAAGTAGTTGATGTTACAGACTGCATGCACATCCACATCAAAGCACCACCTGGTGAGTGGGGAAGGGTGTACATAAACCACAAGGGCTTCCTCTCCATCAACTGTCAGGTCATGTGCAATGCCCAGAGCATTATCATCAATGTGTGCACTGGCAGCCCTGGAAGCTACCACAACTCCCACATCTGGCATTGTGCACAGCTTTATCAGGCATTTGCCAGGTGGACATTCCATATGGCCATCTAGTGGGGGATGCTGGCTATGCACTGGAGCTGTGGCTGATGACACCCATCAGAAATGCACACACACCCGAACAAGAACACCATAACGAGGCACACGCACAAGCCAGGATCATTGTGGAGCATGTGTTTGGGATGCTCAAGTCACAGTTCCACTGCCGTGACATATCCAGTGAAACCTTGCAGTACTCTCCAGCTACATGTACACAAATGTTCATAGTATGTGCCATGCTACACAATATGATCCTGCAGAAACAGCTGCAGCAGGAACAGCATGGGGCAGGGCCAGACAGGCCCTCACCATTGCCAAGACCAGCACAGGCACAGGGGGACTCGGAGGAGGAACATCCTGAGCCTGCCCCTGTAGGCAGAAGGAGGTGTGCACAGTACACCTAGGCTTTGGCAAAGAGGCAACGCATAGCACAGACACACTGACACTGTAGGGACCCAGGGACTGATACCTCTCTCAGACTCGCACAGACAGTAAAAGGGATGGCAAACATGACACTACCTGAGCTTTACCATGTACAGTGAGTGCACTATTTGCATCCAACATAGTCAGCCCTCCAGCACCGTCATCAGTACTAGCCCAGCAACAAGGTAAGTCACTCTTCCTATCAATTACTGACTGGAGTAGTATGTTCTCCTACTTGTATGTATGATATGGATGCAAGCATGCAAGGGAATTGGGTGGCTAAATCTGATAGCAGCAGACAGCTATACAGGTCAGCAGGAAATTCATAACAAATACTAGTATCAACACATACTAAGCAGCACTACACAAGGTGATGTCCCCCACTGCAGTACATGTGATAGCCCAAAGAATCGTGGGAGTCAATAGGTCACACACATGGATGTCAATGAGGGTCACATATCCACCACTAGCCTCACCCAGCAGGACAGGTGTAGATAACCATGAAGAAAGGCTGAGCTAAGGCCCCCAAATGATGGCAATGGTGAACAGCCCCCCACCAGACCTACACAGACATACTACAACAGGTCTGGCAGCTGCATACCAGTTTGAAGGGTAAGAATCCTGAAACTGAAATATATGCTATTAAAATCTAACATGTTTACTCTACTGATATGCCTTCTGTCTGCATGATAGGTCACAATACAATATGAAATGGAAACCAACAGAGTAACTGAAATACCAATACAGTCATTTCAGATGTTA
The DNA here is from genome assembly GCF_019279795.1 of Protopterus annectens. Classification (NCBI taxonomy): domain Eukaryota; kingdom Metazoa; phylum Chordata; order Ceratodontiformes; family Protopteridae; genus Protopterus; species Protopterus annectens. The sequence goes on from NC_056728.1 coordinate 359,980,377, forward strand.
AAGTCAGCAGGTGTGCACCCCCCCCCCACAATTCTATGTAGAAATGCAGTAACACATGGACTGCAGTACTCTCAAATGGACCACAGTCTTCTGGCAAAGGCCCATGCCTCACCCATAGTGCCAATGTATGGAATGTCAGGGTGTCCCAACTAACAACCTAACAGTAAACAGAAAACAAATGCAAGGCCATGTTGACAAATGCCAGTAGCATGCCTCCCCATGTCCTACTGCAAGGACTGTGGATCAGGCAATATATACTACTGGGATAAAGGCCCAACTATAGGGATACCTCTGAGATATTGGTTTCATAATGTTAGATGGAGGAGAGAATAACAGAAGGGGGTGTAGAAGCATTATTGTCATGGTGTGTGTGAAGTCTGAAACTCTAGTGTCTGCCCATACTACTCCCGACTGCAAACCCATGAATGAACAGCCACAAAACCGCTTGTAAACCACAATGTGAAGGTAAAATGACCAGATATATGAGTCCTGCCTCTGGATAACCCGGGTGTATCTGTATAGCTGAGAAGTATGGCCCCAGCAGGATATGGCCATTCCTTGAAGTTGAGAAAAGCACAAGGAGGGGAACCCCAGCCAGCATACTAACAAGGTGCTGCACCATTTACACAGAACCAGCAGCCTATTGTCTGTAGCTACCCCTCCACAATGGCAGGTGTGTGCCAGAATGTGTAGTTTATATGCCTTAGAATATTGATCTCAGCTTTATTCATCTCATATTTCCCGGTAAATAACTGTGAGCAAAGAATGATAAGTGCCAGTAGTTGATGACATGACACATCACCGTGTAAAACAGTACATATGGCAGAATATCTGTACTACAATCAAACATGTCACACAAGCAGCACAGACAGCAATAGTTACAGTATCCCCTGTATGTTAAGCCCATTGTGTCTCCATATTGGCAGCCTATCTATAGATATCCTGCAGAAACAGTTTGCTAGGTGTAGCTGTAGCACACAAAACCCTGAACTGGAGTCCAACCTTCCCTGGAATGGATGCACACACTCAGTATAGAAAGTCATACTGGGCATGCTCCTACAATTAGAAAATGAAGCTCATGTCTCACAACACAGTGGATTACAGTTATCGGTTATTCGCAGCTGTCTGTGCACACACACCAAATTGTACACCATTGCAACTTCACATACACACATTGAATAGGAATACACACACATATCTAATGCCAACATAATATAATATGTCAAACATATACACACAGAGATGCGGGGAAGAGAAATACAGACAGTGACAGAGAGAATCCCATTATGAGGCCTGTCCCACCCACTACATATCCCATTGGCCTATATCACATGATGTGCTGATGTCATTCACTGTAGAAATAACTTTGGTTAGCCCTCAGCCCTGTAGTTTCAGTGGTGATTGTGATAACTGTTTAACACTACAGTACAAATAGGTATCCATGTAACAGTTGTAATCTCAATCCTGTCAAATGTAAAGTTGTGTGTGCATGTGTTTCTAGATGAATGTGGTTGAGGCCATTCACACTCACTAAATCTCCCGTACACCTCCATCAGTACTGCTGCTGATGAGACTCACCTTCAAAGATACCTTTGGACAGCTCTCCATTGTATAAGCTCCATGGTGCATGCGATAACTGCGTAATACTATAGTGTAGCAAACTAGTTTGGTAGGAGTTCCAATCTTAGCAACTGTATAAATGTGAGTGTTTGCATGAGAGAGAATGTGTGTATCCTTGTAGAGACCTGATTTTGTGGTGATTCACACTTATAACACTTCCCTTACCCCTACTTTAGCACTGCTGCTGATGAGACTCACCTTCAAAGATACCTCTGGACAGCTGTCCAACATATAAGCTCTGTGGCGCATGTGATAACTGAGTAATGCTATAGTATAGCAAACTAGTTAGGTAGGAGTTCCCATGCTGATGCTGGCAAATGTGAGTGTTTGTGTGAGAGAGTGTGTGTGTATCCTTGTAGCGACCTGATTTTGTGGTCATTCACACTTAGAACACTTCCCTTACCCCTCCTTTAGCACTGCTGCTGATGTGACTCACCTTCAAATATCCTTTGCACAGCTCTCCAACATACAAGTTTCATGGTGCATGCGATAAATGCAGAGCAATGTAGTAGCAATAACTACATAGGTATGGGTTTGAATCTCATCCCTGGCAAGTTTTTATGTGTGTACATATGTATGTCTGTACCTCAAAGATTTTGGCCCCATTTACACCCAGTACACATCTCAGTGCCTGACTTTAGCAGTCCTGCCGATATCATCCACCTTAGAAGTACCTGTTGCCAACCATAAACCATGTAAGGTCAGTGGTGCATGTGGTAAATGTGTAACATAATGATCTGAAAAGATAGTTAGATAGAGTTTTGAAACTCACTCCTGGCAAATGTAAATGTGTGTGTGTGTGTAGGGTAAAATGTTTTATGGAATCTTTCACCCACTACATCACCCAGTGCCAGTTTTTACAAGGGCTGGTGATGTTCCTCACCTTAGAAGTACTTTGGGACAACACCCATTCTATAAGCTCCGTGGTGCATGCGATAAATGCGGTACACTGTAGTAGCAATACATAGCTAGGTAGGGATTTGAAACTCAGTAGTGTGAAGTGTGTGTGTGTGTGTGTGTGTGTGTGTGTGTGTGTGTGTGTGTGTGTGTGTGTGTGTGTGTGTGTGTGTGTCATCAGTATTCTGCGTGGGGGTCAGTGTGATTGTGAAATAAAAGGATCCATTGGGGGGTGGGTTTTGCTAAATTATTATGTTGAGGACCTAGTATATATTGCAATGTCCACATTACAAGGCCAACAGTTGGCAAACACCGGAAAGTTTGGTGTAGACAATCCACAACCCTAAATGTGACAGTATGGATTAGTGAACAATATATGCAACCCTTCTATTACTCAGAGACCACTTTCCACCCATGTATTATACAAAAACACACTTGGCTAGGCAATAACCACTATATTGGTAGTTCCCCTGCATATTACCTCACAGATAGTACCCACGTTGTGATTGCAGTGGACTACATGCCTGTTGACCACAACAGTACCACTGACATGAGAAAGTACTTTGATGTGTTACATCTCCTGACTGTGTGTGTGTTATCTAGCAAGTAAAAGGACATGGCACCCTGTTCCAACCCCTCAGTAGCCCAATCAATGTCTACAGTGGCCCTTTTGCCATGTTCCCCACTGGACACCTGCAACAACTGTAGAGTCTGCAAATGTACCCCACAAAGGGAATACCATGTCTTATACACATGCCCTGTATGGACAGACACCACTAACTCCACTGAATACCCGTATCATACTGTCAATGTAGGTGCAATCACTACCTCAGTTACATAGCCAGGTCTCACCAAATGAGGTCAGGAATGCTACATCCAAAGATACCAATCTATCTACACAACATGCCCCAGAGAACTCAAGCACACTTCCACACATCAAAGAACATGCATGTGGGACATGTGCACTACCCACACACTGTTCATGTTATGGAATAGAGATCAAATACATGGGAAGCAGTGCACATCACAGGCAACCCACAATAGAAACCTGCATGAGTGGATGAGGAATACGATGCCCATCCCTGGGGATCACTCCAGTGACTATACTCCTGAGCCACACTGGGGACTATTGTCATATTGTCATGTGGCCTGATGCCAAGGTACTCCCTTGGGCTAGCCTTGTAGAGCCTTCAGGCCCATTCACCTACTACACACCTGTGAAGCAAAGAACCTATGGATCTCAGTACTGGCAAATGTGTGTGTGTGTGTGTGTGTGTGTGTGTGTGTGTGTGTGTGTGTGTGTGTGTGTGTGTGTGTGTGTGTGTGTGTGCGTGTGTGCATGTGTGCATGTGTGCATGTGTGTGTGTGTGTGTGAATAATAATTCCAGTGTGTTTGGCTAATGAATATCCCCTGTGGCTGTAGTTATTAGGAATCAAAGGTGTGACCAAACCAGAACATGTACCATTTACCATTCTACAGCAGATGTTGTACATCAACATGTACCTATGTACAACCCTCAGCCCTATAATCTGTGAGGCATACGCAATCACTGTGTTACAGACCAGGAATTAGCATGAACATACTGTACCCTGCACATGATATGGTGGATGTGTCACCACACTAACATACCCTGTGGTTTTGCTGCAGGGCCACATCCTGGTGACACACAGATCCCTAGAACAGACATGGGATACAGCATGTGAGAACACATTCACTCAGCACTTTACTTGTGGGGGGAGAGAGGGGTAAAGCTGGCATGAATGTGTTGCCAAGACTGTGGTCAATGTCTGTTGTCTCAGGATAGGCATTAGCTTTGTGCATTAACTTGTAGCACCTGTGTTTAATACTGTGAAGGTCGTTGATGTAACTATCAAGGCTGTTGTGACTGTTGTCAGTGGTCGGTGCATCTCTGATTCCATAGATGCCTGTTGGGGACTCCATGAGGGATCCAAAGTTGTGTTTGAGGCTAATAAGAGAATTCAACAGTCATGGGACACCACCTTTCACTGCAACAGTGTCCTCCTTCTGATATACTCTTCAGTAATGGCAGGGGACCATCACATTGTCTCCCAGTGTTTGTAGGACAGTGTCTGGGTTCTGTTGGCTCTGGCTTGTACCATGCATTCATGTACCTGTTTGTACAGTGCCTATGTCTATGATTCCACAGTCATGCAGATACATCCCATTGCCATGGGTGCAGTGAAGACATCCACCCCTGTTTTCATGGCTGCAAAGTCAGCTTTGGAGAGTTTTTGCCAGGTGGGTATCTTTGTGGGGGGTGTGGCTGACATGTTGAGTTTCATGTTGATTACAGTCTGTGTGAATCTCACCATGCAGGGATTGACATCTGGGGATGAGCAATGGTCCCATATTTAAGTGGTCAACACAGGACAAGGTTGCTGCATCCTCTACCAGGGGTCAGTATGACCTGGTCTAGGACAATGGAAATGATGAATCCCAGAAGTGTTGGACCACTGAACTGGTGATTGGCTACATTCCCCAGGTGATGGAGGAGTAGTTGAAGACTTGTACTATGTCAGTGTTGTATTGGACCATTATAGATGGCAGGGTGTTGAGGAATGTGCATTGACAGTCTTGGGAGATAGATGTGGATCCATAGCAGGCTGTGGTTTGGATAGCAGCATTACCCCAAGACAGTTGTACTGGAAGTATCTCCAATGCATTATGATGGGATGCCAGTCTGGAGGTGCTCCGATCCATAATGAATATGGAGACAACACCACCTCTGGAGGTGTGGTGTGGTCCATGTTTGGAGGCTAACATCTATGAAATGTGTCATAGCCTGATACTGCAGGTCTGCTGACTGCTGCTGTGAACCACCTCTCCATTACAGCAGACGTGTCCTCCACTGCAACAGCTGCTATGAGTGACTGCATCCTGACAGATGTCCACTGTTGAGCAACATGACCCTCAGATTACATGCATGTGTAGCTGTTAGGGTGGTAATAACATTAGGAATACTGTCTAATAAGGCCCCAATGGGGTGGCAAGACATGTAGCCAGTACCTGGCAACCCAGCAGTGACAGATGCAGGACATCCATGGCAAGTCATTGGGTTCTGGCAATCATGCCATCCCAAGCAAACAGGTCCTGGATCCCCTGAGAATGACACATAACACCTAAGCCAATGTTGCAGTCAACCATCTGTTGATAGTACCACAGCATCATTCTGGGTGATAGCAGTACACTGCCCAGGGCTACTGTCACACCTGTCTGAACCACGTAATCAGAGAGTTCAACCATGTCTCCTGTCATGTAGTACGGGGAGGTGTGTCCCAGTTCATTCACACCCACGTGGATACAGAGTGATACTCATAGTTCTTGTAGATTGACATGACTGGCTGTGTCATAGGTTAGATGCTGGCATATTATTGATATTTGGCTGTTACCTGCTCCATATTCAACCTAGTGAGTGGGATGCGTGTGCCTCAGTATTGAGTTAACCATGATCACTGTATTGTGCAAGGTGGTTTGCCTTAGGGGCTTAGGTTGGGGGCACACTGTGTGAGTTAAATATGTATCCCTTGGCATGTGCCATGTTGCGGTGTCTGAGTGGGTGTCTGCCTTGCTAGTCTGTGCTGTTTGGGTAGATGTCCATTGAGTGTCTCTGGAAAGCTAGGTGTGTGGCTTTTCACTGTATGTCATGGCTGTCAAAGTGGGTGTCATAGTGAGCTACATGTTCCACATGGTGTGGTACAGATGTTGATCTTATCCTCTTGACCTGCTAGTCCATTCTTTGCTGGAGAGTGCATATGTCCACGTTGGGTGATACATGGGTAACCCTCACAGGTCTGAGTGTTTGGAGTTTAGAGGGGACGGTTGTCTGTGTAGATGTGGCAGTTGCAACAGTGGCCCAGAATGGACATGTGCACCAGGTCAATGGGTAAAAGCACAGATAACTGTCCTTCAAACATGCCAGGAGGGGTGGACATAACTAGTAAGTACTGTGGTGACATCTGTGATGAACAAGTACTGCTGACGGCTCACAGGTATGCCACACTTCATGATACAATAACCTGGTGAAGTGCCAAGCTATAATGCTAGTTGAAGTGCAAGACAGAAATAACTAGCATGATGTACAGGTGGAACAGAAGGCAGACTGTCTGTCACCTGTAATACTTTACCACAGCTGTGCAGTTATAAGCAGATTTGGCCAAGTGAAAGTTCAGTAAACTCTGTAGCATGTGCGATAACTGCATAACATTACAGTAGACATACCTAGGTAGGCAGGAGCTCTAATCCCAGTACTAACAGGTGTGTGTGTGTGTGTGTGTGTGTGTGTGTGTGTGTGTGTGTGTGTGTGTGTGTGTGTGTGTGTGTGTGTGTGTGTGTGTGTGTGTGTGTGTGTGTGTGTGTGTGTGTGTGTGTGTGTGTGTGTGTGTGTGTGTGTGTGTGTGTGGTGTGTGTGTGTGTGTGTGTGTGTGTGTGTGTGTGTGTGTGTGTGTGTGTATGCGTGCGGGAATCCTGCACTATCTGGCTCATACCATTTTTGACTTGTGTACTTCCCGTCACTCCAATTTAGTAGACCTATTGATGTCATCCACCTCAGAAGTACCTTTGGTTGAGCTGAAACTGTATAGGTTCTGTGGTGCATCTCATAACTGTGTAGCACTATAGTAAGAATACCTAGATAGGCAGGAGTTCTAATCCCAATACTGGCAAGTGTGTGTGAACCATGTACTGTCTGACTCATACAATGTTTGACCTGTGTACTATCCTTTACACTTCCCTTCACTCCAATTTAGTAGACCTGTTAATGTCATCCACTTCAGAAGTACCTTTGGTTGAGTTGGAAATGTATAAGCTCAGTGGCGCATCTCATAACTGCATAGCACTAAAGTAGGAAAACCTAGAAAGTCAGGAGTTCCAATCCCAATACTGGCAAGTGTATGTGAATCACGTACTATCTGGCTCATACCATTTTTGACCTGTGTACTACCCTTTACACTTCCCTTCACTCCAATTTAGTAGACCTGTTGATGTCATCCACCTTAAAAGTACCTTTGGAAGAGGTGGAAATGTATAAGCTCTGTGGCGCGTCTCATTATTGCATAGCACTATAGTAGGAATACATAGATAGGTAAGAATTCTAATCCTAATGCTGGCAACTGCTTGTGTGTGTCTAAGGGTCATATCATGTGTGGCTTATACCATTTTGATGTGTATACCATACACGGCTGGTGACCACCTTGCACTGCCATTACTTTATATAGTGTGGTGACAGCATCTACCTCATATGCAGCAGGTTAAACCATTGTACAGTCCTCTGTACAGATGTGTCTGGACTATCCATATGTTTGAAACCTATATGTGGTTGGATGTGGTCTGTGTGCCGTAACAATGCCCATGTATGTGATATTATAGCCAACTGGCCACAGTGAGTGTACTGACACATATGGCAGCATGAGGTGTCATACTGGACTGAGACATCATGCTGATAGGACATCTGCCACCCTCACGGGTGGCCTGCCTTGTAGGTGCAATACATGAGTACAGATGCTTGGTTTTACAAGTGAACTGCACCTGTTATGAGTCACATTAAAGGCTGGAAGAGGTTGTGGACTGTCATATTGTGGCACTATTTAGTATGTAACAGGAACACCTTGTATCTTAAGTGGGATGTGTACACAATTTATATCCACTGTATACCAGTAATGTGTCACACATGATCTTACCTTAGGATGTTTGTCCAGCACAATTTTGTGGCCTCTGTCTAGATGTCTTTGAAATGGCAAGTTGTGAGGTATGCCACAGGAATGATGAATTCATGTCAGGTAGGACCCAGTGGTGACCACTGTGATGCAATACAGTTAACCCTAGCACAAGTGAACATGCACAACAAGCAATATAGCTATTACATAAAGCAATATAGCTATTACTGATGGTTGTGTGCATGGTAAATTGCATGTGCTTCACATGCCAGGGGTATTGCCAGGCAACAACAGAACAATGTAATACCCATCAGCTTCAGGCTGCTGTCCCATATGCAAACCAGAGGGTCCTAGGTAGTTGTGAGAGGGGGTTATTGTCAGCAGACGTACATGTGGCCTTAGTATAGGATGGATGCAGCATATCTGCATATCTACAGTACTAACCGCAATAATGCACAATGTTCTGCCCTCACCATACATGTGCACCTCTGTGCATTAGAAAACCCCATCCACAACTGCAATCAGACTTGACACATGCATGTAGATACAATACAGATACATGCGTGTCTGATACATTAGTGTACTAATCCCCACTGGGCTCTTACCTGCACGCTCCTCATCCAGTGTGTGTGTGCAACCCACCTCCACAATGCTTCCCTCAGCATCATGGCTTGTGTGTTCAGTGTGTGGCCCAAGTGTGGTGAAGAGCTCCTTGGTGGGTGTCAGTGGGGGCTGGATGGCTGGGCCCCCACCTGTGTCTAGCCAGTCCCTTGCTACAGCAACAGTCCATTGATGGGCATGGCATTTGAGGTCAGTGGCACGATGCTGCACATGCAAGTAAGTTCTGCCATGCAATCTGGCATAATTTACCCTGTAGACCACACTGTTCCACAGGGCAGTCCTCTCCCGCACATCTTCCACTCTCCATCCACATGATAGGCCATAATGTCCAATCACATATTGGATGATGATGTCTTTT
>NC_056728.1:360294545-360464545 GCF_019279795.1 Protopterus annectens
CATAAAAATCAATTTTGTCATTCCTCACTTTTTGGCATTGTTGCTCTCTACAAACCATCATGCAAACATGCAGCATGGTTGTGTACACTCCAGTAAATTCTATAACTGGAATTGGTGGGGAAAGCATCAATCTCCATTGCTCTAGATCTGCTGATAGATAGACATGTCAGGCATTAGTGGGCAAGGTGCCAGGTTTAGGGTACAGAGGTGGGGTGTCCAGGAGTGCAGGATATTCACTGAACTCCTTCTAAAGCACCACAGCCACAGGCTTCTGCAGGGTGACTATTCTGGCTCCCAGTACAAGTCTGAAGCTTGGGATAGTTTATTCCAGGCTGCATCCAGTGCCACTGGTATTCTGTACACCTGAGAGCAATGTAGGCACAATTTCAGTGACCTACATAGGAGAGAGAGGGATACACTCGGTAGATGGACTGAGGAATTTAGGACTGAGGACATCCCACATCAGTGTATCAACTCAAGAGAGTACTGGTAGGACTTAGAAAGCTGAATATAGGCAAGAATGGTATGCATAATCATCCCCTGTTCTGTACTGTTCTGTTTTTCCCCAGCTGATGGTGATCAAGATTGCAAAGTCTAAGCCCATGACCCAAGACTCGTGAGACTGTGGGAAGCAAGTGTTATGTATGCATCAGAAGAGTAGTGTTATTGTAGCATTAAAAGATAAAGATAGCATTTTGGTATTTTATAGAGTTGTATCAAACTGAGCATGCATATTCCAACTGTTGGAAATTCCTGGTGTTCTGTCTGCAGTGTGATTCTCAAACAATCTGGAAATATATCGCTGATTGCTAGGTATATTTCTTGGTATTTTAACCTTTCAGAGTTTTGCATTGTCTTAATTCTGCCTGATTGAAATATTTGATATATTTTCTGGCATTATTTTCTGTTTCTCATCTGTCCTGAAACTGCACTGTTTTCTGTTTCTCATCTGTCCTGAAACTTCTCCCCCCCCTATTCCTATGGTGAAGTTTATAAAACTGGTCTAACAGCTTTTGTGTTATCTGATTGCTTCAAGGCTTGCTGATTTAAAAATAGTTTCTGTTTGTAAATTCCTGCATACACTGTTGGAAACTCTTGGTGTTCTGTCTGCAGTGTGATTCTCAAACAATCTGAAAATATATTGCTGATTGATAAGTATATTTCTTGGCATTTTAACCTTTCAGAGTTCTGCATTGTCTTAATTCTGCCTGACTGAATTATCTTATATATTTTTTGGCATTGTTTTCTGTTTCTCATCTGTCCTGAAACTGTCCCCCCCCCCTCACCCTATTCTTGTGGTGGTGTTATAGTTGGCGGCTTTGCAGTTGCCCGCTCCTACTGTAAATTTGATCTGGGACACCCCTCACAGTCTGGTGTTCACTCTACTTAATAGAGAGAGAACATTTGAGAAGGCCAACCCACTTAGGTTCTTAACCTTAAATTTTTCTTCTGCTACTTTTTCCTCTCTCCTTGCACTTTACTAAAAAAATTGCACTTTATTTTTCTTTTGCCTCTTCTTAAAAGTACTCAATTGTATTTATTCTGCTCCATTTATTACCGCTTCGTAGTAGCCTGAATAAATTGTAACTGTTACTCTAAGCCTTTTGGTTTAAGCACTTGGGCTCCAGACCAGTTGTTTTACATTAAGAAGGTTTGTGGTCTGCACTGTTGTGGCAGGACAGGTAGCTTACCTCCTTCTAAGTTGGGAATTGCTGATTGAAGGCTCAGTGTCTGCTATTCTAAAAGTGTATTAGTTCTGGTTAAAGCACGTGGGCTTCAGGCCAGTTATTTTTCATTAAGAAGGTTTATGGTCTGTACTCTTGTGGGAGGAGAGGCTAGATTCTGCCCTTCTGAGCTGGGAATTTCTGGTTAAAGGCTTATTGTGCCTGCTTATTTGAACTGTTTCTTTCTGAAATTGGTGCGCCTTGGTTGCTATAGCATTGACTAGATTCAGGCATCCTGAATCTACTTTTGTTTGTATAAGCTGAGCTCTAATCCAGGCCATCTATTTTGGAGAAGGTTCCCCTACACCCTAGTGGCAGGAGTGTGCAGTTAGAACTTGTCTGATTGAAGACTGCTGGAACAGGGCTCATTTTTGAGCTATTTTCTGGTTAATTGTGTAATTTGTTTAAATCAGTTTGCTCATTTTCTATTGTTATATAAAAAATTGCACTTTATTCATCTGCCTTTACTGTATTTGTGTTTCTTCCTACTTTATTACTTTATTTTGCATTGTTGCTTGTTCTTAAAAGTAATTAATTGCATTTATTCTGCTGGACTTATTACTGCTTGTTAGTAGCCTGATTAAATTGTAACTGTTATTCTAAGCCTTTGGTTGAAGCACTTGGGCTTCAGACCAGTTGTTTTACATTAAGAAGGTTTGTGGTCTGCACTGTTGTGGCAGGACAGGTAGCTTACATCCTTTTAAGTTGGGAGTGGCTGATTGAAGGCTTAGTGTCTGTTATTCTAAAAGTGCATTAGTTCTGGTTTAAGCACTTGGGCTTTGGGCCAGTTATTTTACATTAAGAAGGTGTGGTCTGCACTCTTGTGAGAGGAGAGGGTAGATTCTGCCCTACTGAGCTGGGAGTTTCTGGTTAAAGGTTTATTGTGCCTGCTTATTTGAACTGTTTCTTTCTGAAATTGGTACACCTTGTTTGCTGTGGCATAGACTAAATTCAGACCTGCTGAATCTAGCTTTGTTTGTATAACTTGAGCACTAATCCAGAACATCTTTTTTAGAGAAGGTTCCCCTGCACCCTAGGTGCAGGAGTGTGCAGTTAGAACTTGTCTGATTGAAGACTGCTGGAATGGGCTCAGTTTTTAGCTTTTTATTGGTTAATTGGTTAATTTGTTTAAATCAGTTTGCTCATTTGCTACTGTTATATTAATATATATATATATATATATATATATATATATATATATATACACTTCAAGCATCGCCACTTACCCAGGGTTAAACTATTCCCGGCGCCATAAAGTCTGCTCTTCAAATTTTCCCTTAGAACTAGCCAGTTTTTTAGTTTTAGCACTAAAATCTGTTTCTTTGAGCTCAGCACTTGTTCAGAAGTCATTGCAAGCACAAAATAAGCTACAAATTACTACAGCATTCAACTATCCTCACTTGTCTAGAGGAAAACAGTTTTTAGTACTTAATAAATAATCACCTATCCAGGCATGTCTAAGGGTCATCTCCCAGTGTTTTCTCCTGTCTACCTGATGAATCTGGGCATCTTGGGGCAATGCAGCAATTGCCTCATGTACACAGACAAACCTCTCCTCCTACCACCTAACACTACAACCTGTGAAAGATGTACTTATATAGCCAAACTGGAAGCAAAGCTCTCTTCACCCAAGACTGGACTAGACAGTCAAGAGGAGAAGATAAACACTTGCACCACACCACACTCATCACATATTCCCTCAAAACCTACACCACCAAAACACATACATAGAAACACAAAACACACACCTACATTCACGGAGGCTCTCAATAAAAATCTGCTCAAGCAACAGAGACCTCCAAAGCAGAAAGGCAAGCAACCTCCAACCCCTAACACAATCCAAATGACACATAGCCCACAAACTCAGTGTGTCACTCAACCAAAGCCCATAAGGCATAACAACTTACCCAACACTCTAGTCATAGGTAACTCTATAGACGGGCACACTGATGTTCCACTCACCAGGCTAAGCAAGGAGAAAGTTACTGTTTGCTGCCTTTTGGGTGCCAGGATCCACCACATAATGCACACACTCAGGTCACTCCAAAACAAGTATAAATATGACTCTGTCATTGTCCATGTTGGTGTGAATGACCTGAGACATACCTCCCTGGACTACATGAAAAGAGATATGGAGAAGCTCTCCAATCTTGTAGCCCAGGCAGGTATGACCCTAACCTTGAGTAGCATCCTGCCATCACCCAGAATGATACCACAGTCCAAGGACAAAATGACTGACTTCAACAATTGGCTAAGTTTCTGGTGTCATTCTAAGGGGATCCAGTATCTGCCTGCCTGGGATGACATGAGCGACAGACCATGATGCTTTGCCAGAGATTGCCTGCACCTGTTGCCCTTGGGATTCCGGATACTGGCTAAGGCTCTTGCCACTGCAATAGTGTCTTTTTTAGGCAAGGTTCAAATGACAAATTCACCACCTTAACAGGTACAAGCATGCAAAATCTGAGGGTAATGCTACTCAATGCTAGAAGTCTAAACCTCAAAATGCATTTACTCGAGGCACTCCTTAAAATGGAGTACATCGACATCTGTGCAGTGACAGAGACCTGGCTCAAGGCTCCAGAGAGCACCCCTGCATTACCAGTCTATAATTCATACCACACCTTTTGGCCACCTAACCTGGTCTGAAACGTTAAAGGTGGAGGCATGTCCATATTCATTAAAGATATCCACACCTCCAGGCTAGTTGCTCAGCATAATGCATCCGAGATTATACAACTGCAACTAATTCTGGGCGAGACCGCAATCCAAATTGTAACTTGATTCAGATGCTCAACCATGCCACAGAATTCCCACTCCTCATTTCTTGATACACTGGAAAATATTAAGGTACAACCCAACACCCTAATAATGGGCAATTTCAACTACCCCACCATTAACTGGGAAAACTACTCATGTACCAACTCTTGTGCTCAACGTTTTCTGGAATTCATAAATTCCAATGCCTTGGATCAACTTATCCACACCCCCACCAGCAATATCCTAGACCTGGTCATTACCAGCATGGGCAATTGGTGTTCCACACCAGAGATCAATTCCTCGTTGGTCAGATCCGACCACAAGCTAATCACCCTAGATATCCACATCCCGCCCCACCCCCCATTAGGGAAATCATCGTAAAAAAATTTGTCAGAGCCAACGTCACGCTTCTTAAGGCAGAAGTGGCAAACTTCAAGACACCCATGCAGACGGACAATAGAGGTACGACTGCTGAATCCTACACAAATGCACTTTATAAACACTTACATGAGTGCATGGATCATGCTATCACTAACAGAACCAAGATGCTATCCTCCAAATAAAGGAAGCCAATCTGGTGGTCCCCTGCCATAAACAAACTCTACAACAGAAGGAAGAAACTGTTGCAAAAAAAGAGTAAAATCCCATCATTGGAGGAACTCCGTGGTCAGCCTCATTAAGAAGCTCAGATCCCTCATAAAATCCTCCAAAGTTAGTTACGAAAACAAAATTGCCACTGATTCTAAAGACAGCCACAAAGCATTCTATAGCTATGTCAATAATCTCAATGGCAACACTCAGATCTTCTCTGAGTTACCGCACAATGGCACTAAATATACAGAACTAACTGATATTGCCAACATCCTGGCAGATAGGTTCAGTGCTAACTTTACCCCCCTCTCACCCCCTAAAGGGCCCATCTCTATACCAGAAGAATGCAAAATTCCTGTAATCATGGCTGCACAGGTAAAACCCACACTCTCCAAAGCCAAGAACACAGCATCCATGGGATCTGACAACATCCCAGGCTGCGTTCTACATGAACTACAGAATGAACTTGCACCCCACCTAAGCACCATGTTCAATCATAGCCTCACCTCAGGCCTTGTGCCCACTGAATGGCGCACAGTGATGGTTGTCCCACTCCACAAAGGGGGAGCCACCATGGACCCCAGAAACTAATACCCCATTAGCCTGACGAGCCAGGTCTTCAAGGCTGTGGAATGTATCATCATGGAACTTATAAACAATGACACTGGTAATCTCCAATCTCTGGACCCCACTCAGTTTGGGTTTGTAAAAGGCAGGTCATGTCTCCTAAACCTGACAGACTTCTTTGAAGCAATCACCAAAGCTGTAGACGAGGGTAAGGTGGTTCACACAGCCTATCTGGATCTCGCCAAGGATTTTGACACCATCCCCTATTCTGGAATTATAGATAAACTCACTAAACTAGGTATAAATCCCTATGTCACAAGATGGGTTGCCAACTGGCTCACTGACAGAACCAACACTGTACAAGTAGCAGACTCCAAATCCGACTTCAGACCAGTGACAAGTGGAGTACCACAGGGTTCAGTCCTGGGTCCTCTCCTGTTTGGTATCTACTTTTCTGAAGTACAGGCTAACACAGAAGGTCTTTGGCTAATGAAGTTCACAGATGACTGCAAACTAGGAGGCATAATTGAAACTCCTAACTATGTGGACATCCTACAAAAGGTCCTCATGGAGACAGATGCCTGGTGTCAAAGCCATGGCCTCAAGCTCAATGCCAAAAAGGGCATTGTCATCTCCTTTGGTAAAAACTCTGTGCCCATGAGCTACCACGTAGGTGGTAGTCTACTTAATATGGAAAGTGTGATATGTATGTATAAGTATGACCTTGGGACATGGGGGGACAGTAGTCTCTCCTTTGATAATCACATTGCCACAGTAGTCAGGAAATCCTTCTATGTGGCACACCTCATCACAAAAGGTTTCTCATCCAGGAAAAAAGAGGTCTCGTTCCCCTCTACTCATCACTCATCATACCCATTATCAAGTACAACACCCCTTTTGGTAAGTACCTCACAAGACATCTACAACAACTGGAAAGGCTGCAGAAATACCTCACAAAGAGGATTACCGGCCTCAAACAGATGCCCTATGCAGACCATCTAAAAAAACTCTAGCTTTACTCCGTCGCATATCGCCTACTCAGAGGCGATCTCTGCCTAACATACAAAGCTATGTCAAACCCAGAACTGTTGGACATGCTCCACTTAAAGAAATCCCAATCCCTCCGAGCTACACGCTCTAGGGACCTAAACCTTGTCACTACAATTAATAAAACATGTTGGAGGGATAGATTCCTGTCCCAGAGACTTCCCATACTCTGGAACAAACTACCAATCTATATCAAACAAAGCTCCTCATTAGCACTCTTCAAGAAAAATCTTGATGATTGGATGGGAAATAGGAAATTCACCCCAGGGATTACCTCTGTGGCTCTGCTCGACAGGGGCACAGGAAAATAATTTACCTGGGTGGCAAAAGCCAGGGTACCTTTTTGGCTCTGCTTATATAGGCCCTAGGGCCAATAGCCTAGTACCTACCTATGAACCTATGAACCTATGTAAAAGCAAGTATGCATGCATTAGTCTGTAGCACAAGCCAATTGCAAGAGTCCAATCTTAGACTTTAGTCAGATGTTGTGGGTTCAAATACCAAATTTCACAACTACAGAATACTGTTATTTATTTTATAATATATGCATTAAAACCTCTATACCAGTGGCACAAATGCCCTACAGTAAACTGTTATCTGTATAATTGGAACATGCATATGTGAAATATAGGAACATTTCAAGGATTACTTGCTGCAATATGTAGTATACTGTGCATCTGTTAGGAGATGGTAGACTTAAATGTAAAAGTTAAGATAAAATAGAGTTGTATAATTGCATTAATGCATTGTACGTCACCCATGAAGGTGCTACATTTATCTCTTTTTTTCTCTCACACCAACCCTTATCTCTCTTTTTTATTTTCTTTATTTTTATTTTACTTTTAAACATATTTTTATTCTATTATTTTATTTTATTTTATAAATAATTTTTAATTTTGTTTCTATTTTATTTTATATTATTTGTATTTTATTTTATATTATAATGCTTGAGTTGTTTTTATTTTATTTAATTTATTTGTTTATTTTCTTCTTTTTATTTTTATTATGTGTCGTCAAAATGTTTCCATGTCATCTATGTATGCCACATCACTAAATGCTCCACAGCACAGCGAGGTAGTCCAGCCTCATTGGATCAGCCTGCTCCTGCTCCATTTGGTGCAGCAGCAATACCCAGCACATGTGGCAGCCAAAATGACACCACTGCTTCTGCTGCCCCTGCACTACTGGAACCCTCAGGTAGTCCTGCTCTGAAGGCTGGTCCATAGGTACCCACTGGGAGCAGTGGCAGTGGTGATGATTTCATCACCTGTGGTGGCTTGCCAGGGATGGTATATAGGGTGCTATGCCACACCATTGGTGCATGGCTAGCCTAGCTGGAGAGGCTTCTCTCCCTCATTTTGTGTAGTACTAGGAGGAGGAGTCAACGTTAACCACTCCAGCCACCATTGGAGTGAAGTGACACTAATGACAGTCGAGTGGTTGAGGATTCGATTCTCACTGTCTCCCAGCTTGATGACCATGGGCTTGCGATGTCTCCACCCTCACCCCAATCATGGTGTCACCCAACTTTCATGTCCATCACCATGCCTATCTCTTGTCTTGTTTGTCTTGTCTGTTTGCATTTCCTTCCTCAGCTACCCAACTTATCTGAGCCAGACATACCTTCATCCATTCCCCAACATTCCTCTCTCTCTGAATTAAAAATTAAATAGGCACCTATCCCACAAAAAAATAAACCGTCCCATACATAGCACTCCATTTCACACACATGTCTTCTTGACATACTTGATTCAGTCCAATTGGTTATACAACATGACTGCGTTGTGGTTACCCCTCTCTCTCTAGAGTTGACAGTCCAAATTCAGTTAATATTTTGCACATATGTTCAGTTTACACTGGTAAAGAAATGGATAACTATGGTTCTTTCCTACCTCCCTCCTGCACATTCCTGTCCTGTGTTCCCTTTGTTCTTCCACCTACTTGCACCCCATTTCACCAGTTTCCATCTACCCCATCTTAACACCTTTAATCTGGTCAAAAAATAGAATCACACACAGCACACATATGTTGCTGCAAAAACAATGGATTCCTGCACTTTTTGGGCTTCATGCTTGCACACAGCAATGGTGAGTGGTGGCAAACTACTGCAATTATCTCCGCACAATGCCGCTTAACACCACTGTGCTATGGCAACACACAACAATGCACATACTATAAAGAATTAATATCATTGCATTATCACTCTGCAATTTAAAGTATGTAAAGTATTAGATACACCTGGATTCGAACCCAGTACCATCTTGCCCCAAAAAGGAATGTATCAATACAGTAACACATGTTGCCACAGAGTCAGTTAAGCAGCAGGTGTGTTTCATAAACTTATTACTAACTGTCAGAGTTTTGCAATGCGGTTCCCATTTGTGCACTGCTTAACTACACACAAACATTTGTATCTTGCAATTATATACACTGTGCCAATGGTTGTGCAAACCTGCTGCTCGCTGCCCTATGGAAATGTACATATTATTCTGTATTACTGCTGTTTACTGTCCAGCTTGCGTTTATGCCATGAAATTACATGCGGAAATATTGCAAACTGACGGCCCTGTCTAATAATATGTCACATATTTGCAATACACCCATGTGTTGCCACCCACACAAGCACTGTAACCCTGGTGTCTCAGTATATTTTCCACACATATTTCTCCTACGCTACAAAATGTAATAAGAAATATTGTGTGATACGCAATGCACATCAATCTGGTAACATGCAGAACTATACCTATGGACCTATACACCTAGAAACTTTTATCTGCAAGACTAGGAAAGGAATCAGCATGGACTTTATTCACAGAGACATAGCTGACCTTCAACACACTTGACCAGACCAATTTTCTTTTTGTCAAGGGTAGCTCTTGCTTATTGAACCTTGTGGACTTCTTTGATACTAACCCCAAACACCTTGATGAGGGATAACAGGACATTCCACCTATGTAGAGCTATCCAAGGCCTTTGACATTATCCCCCATTCATGGCTCATAGTGAAGCTCTCCCATGTGGGAAATAAGCCATGCAGTAGTAGATGGATAGCCAACTGGCTCACTGACAGAACACACACTCTCAAAGTTTAGGACTGCATCTCCATCACTAGCCACTTACCATTAGAATACCACAAGGATCTCTGCTGGGCCCTCATCTCTTTGCATACTACTTCCAAAAAGTGCACACAGTGGTAGATGGCCTGTGTTTACCAAGACTGTAGATGACTGATAACTGGATGCACTCATATAGAGTCCCCCAATGATGGTAACATATAACAGAAGGGGCTGACACACATAAATCAGTGATGCAAAACTTACAGACTGAATCTTAAAACATACAATGCCTTATTATCCCTTTTGGGAATTAAGTACCCTTGCTAATTATCATATACAAAGCACCCATCTAGGCTCAAGCATGATGTTGTGAGACTTGGGAACCCATATTGATAGCAATCTACACTTTCATCACTGTGTCCATAGTACAAAATAAGCAATTTATTGATGACCCAAAAAGGTTTTATAGAGAATTGGGAAACAAGGTAAAAGGAATTGAAAGACCATCAAAAAAAGAATAAAGAGATACATTTTGGAGAAGTATCTATGAAGATACTGTGGAACATAATGGAGAAGCTAAATGGATAGAAGAAGTAAAAGAAAGAATAAGAGTTTAAAGGTACAGGATGTAAAATGTGATGAAGCAACAGCCAGAGAAAAGTCTCTAATTGGAAAACCCCAGGCCCAGATGTAGTACCTAACTTTTGGTTAAAAGTATTAACATCTTTGCATGAAGATTTAGCCATGATTAAAAACTATTTATATGTGCACCCTGAACAGACACCAACCTGGCTAACAACAGGAAAAACAATGCTCCTACTTAAGAGTGAACCTGCAAGCTACCCTAAAAAGTTTAGACCAATAACTTATATAACCTATACATGGGAATTGATGCTGATAGAGTTTATAGTCATTTAGAAGAAAACTCAATTATGGCAGTAGAACAAAAGGGCAATAAAAGAAAGTCATATGGAACAAAGAAGCATTTGTTGTTAAATAAAGTCATAGAGGTGAACTGTAAAAAGGGGAAGAATCTAAGTATGGCATGGATTGACTACAAAAAAACATTTGATAGTCTCCATATTTGTGGATAAAAGAGTGCTTAAAATGTATTAGATACACCCTACACTGATCAACCACATTACAGTGACCATGAAACAGTGGCAGACCACTTTGCAATTAAGCCATGATAAAGGACAAATTGTTATCCCAGGGATAAAAATTCAAAGGAGGATATTCCATGGTGACTCTGTCACTGCTGCTATTCTGCCTTGCCCTTAACCTATTAAACTGTCTGCTTAACAGCTTAGGCCATGGCTATAATTTAACTCCTAGAAAACAACAAAGTATAAAGACTTTTCATCTTGTCTTTGACAATGATTTAAAACTGTATAGCTCATCAGATGAGGAACTGATATATTTGCAATATTTATGCAAAGGAGAAAGCCAAATTAATCAACACAAAAAGGCAACCCCAAATATATTTGAAGAGAAATATAGGCAAAGACATCCAGATATGGAAATTTTCACAATAAAAAAATAAGATCACAAAGAGGGAATGTAGAACAGAAGATTAGTCAAGCAGAAGTTACAAAAATAGAAGCTGAATTATGGAATATTGTGAAGTGAAGGATTCAGTGTAGAAAGTCTAACACAGGCCATATTACAACATGATGGAACAACTAGCACCCAAAGTATTTATTTTTATTTATTTATTTATTACATTTGTTTACTGGTTAATGTCTGACTGGGCCAGAAGCCCATTTTCAGTGGAGACCCAGTGACAAAAGCTCTTGACAAAGTAAGGAGAAACAAGAGGAGCAGGAGACATCTGAAGAAGAAATGTGGACATGGGGAAGAAAAAGAGATTTAATATAGTCCAATATTTATGCAAAGGAGAAAGCTAAACTAATCAATGCAAAAAGAGCAACACCAGAGATATTTGAAGAGAAATACAGGCAAAGACGTCAGAATTTGGAAAATTTTACAATACAAAAAATATGAAAACAAAGAGGACAAGTAGAATAGAGGACTGATAATGGATAAGTTACAGAAATAGAAACTGAGGTTATGGATTACTTGCAAAGTGAAGGATTTAGTGTACAAAATTTAACTCATATAACAATACAATAGGATAGACCAATGGATACCCAAATTAAGGAGAAACCAGTGAAGCAGGCAGCATCTAATCAGTTGACATTTGAAAATACTTTGGAGCCTCCCATAGAAAACCAGTACAAAGGTTAAGTTGGAGCTATACTGCAAGGGAAAGAACAAAACACGGTGGCAGCTCTGACACAGTCAATGTTGTGAGTGATAGGCCAGTGAGTTCCCATATAAAGGAGCAAAAGATGACACAGTGGGGAACTGGGGAGAACATGGCATGGGAGGAGGCTCTGGAACTTTCTATAGAATGCCTGCAGGAAATGACGAACAAAGAATGTGCCCTCAGTTTAGAAGAAAATTATCTAAGAGAAGAGTTGCTTGATTTAATAGAGCTGGATAGTCATATTAAGAACAATGAAAGAAATAGACTGCAGAAGGTCAATAAAACTCAAAAAGTTAGAAATTTGATAAAACAAATGAACACAGTAATAAAGACTCGTCATAGAGATCCATGTGATATAACAGAAGTAAATAGTATATATATAGTAGATAAAGTCCTACCACAAGAATATAGGGTAGTAAGGGGCAGGATGGGGAGAAATTGAATGCCATCATGGAATTATCGAATGGGGAAAACTATAAAGCACTTCATACCACATAAATAAGGACATATATGTCCTGATGATGGTTTTCCTGCTTCTTATTTATGTGGTATGAAGAGTTTGCTGCTTTATGTCTTGGAAAACTATAAAGCAATTAAGACAAGAAGTACCACTGTTACAAGAGTATAGAAGAGGGAACAGATCAACAAAAAAACTCCGAAAGATAGACGTGGTAAAAGCAATGCACAATATTATAATGGATCAGGATTTATCATGCACTATCACAAATAATAAAACTAAAAATATCAGTACAGGCAGAAAAACTTAGAGGATACACAGATACATATAAAGGAAAAGTACAAGATAAGCAATTTATTGATGACCCAAAAAAGTGTTATAGAGAATTGGGGAACAAAGTAAAAGTAATTGAAAGACCACCAAAAAAAAGAAGAAATAGATACATTTTGGAGAAATATTTACGAAAATCCCATGGAACATGACAAAGATGCCAAATGGATAAAAGTAAGAATGAGAAGTTCAAATGTACAGGATATGAAATGGGATGAAGTAATGGCCAGAGGGATTGAAACAAAGTTAGGAAAAGCCTCTAATTGGAAAAGCCCAGGCCCAGATGCAGTACATAACTTCTGGCTAAAAGTATTAACATCTTTGCACAAAGATTTAGCCATGAGTAAGAACTATTTATATGCACACCCTGAACTGACACCAGCCTGGCTAGCATCAGGAAGAACAATGCTCCTACTTAAGAGTGAACCTACAAGCTACACTAAAAACTATAGACCAGTAACTTGCTTTTCAACAATGTATAAACTATACACTGGAATTGATGCCGACAGAGTTTATAGTCATTTAGAAGAACACTCAATTCTGGCAATAAAACAAAAGAGTAATAAAAGAAAGTCATAAGGAACAAAGGATAATTTGTTATTAAATAAAGTCATTGTGGAGAACTGTAAAAAGGAGAACAATCTAAGTATGGCATGGATAGACTACAAAAAAAGCATTTGATAGAATCCCACATTCATGGATAAAAGAGGGCTTAAAAATGTGTAAGGTGCACTGATAAACTACATCACAGCAACCATGAAACAGTGGCAAACCACTTTGCAGTTAAGCCATAATAAAGGACAGATTATTATTCCAGGGATAAAACTCCAAAGGGGGGTGTTCCAGGGTGACTCACTGTCACCTTTGCTCTTTTGCCTTGCCCATAAACCATTAAGCTGTCTGCTTAACAGATTAGGTCATGGCTATAATTTGACTCCCAGAACGCAGCAAAGTGTAAAGACTTCACATATTTTCTTTGTTGATGATTTAAAACTGTATAACTCTTCAGATGAGGAACTGAAAGCTCAACTGGAAGTAGTCAAAACTTTTTCGGATGATATAACAATATCATTAGGTCTTAATAAACATGCAAAAGCAACCTTTAAAACAGTAAAGCTGCAGCACTAAGAAAACAATAGTTTGGGCAAGAATGTGATATAAAAGAACTTGAGCAAGAGGGTGTGTATAAATATTTGGGAACTGATGAAGGATCAACAATAAAACATGAACAAATGTGAATAAAACTCAGTAAGGAATATTTTAGAAGACTTTAATCCTGAAAACAGCATTGACATCTAAGCACAAAGTTCAAGTTATAAACCAATTTACTTTTCCTGTCCTATCTTATAGTTTGGGAGTGAGTGACTGCCCCCAAAAGGCATTGGATAGAATAGACAGGAAGGATGCTTCATGCTCATTGTTAGAAAAATGTGTATTTGAATACATGAGAAATGCTAGTTTAAAAGCAAAGTAGTATGTAATGCATTTTATTCTATTAATTATATAGTAGTAAATTCATTCATGTCTAAATGTGAAGTAGTTTTGAAACTGCAGTGTGGCTTGAAGCAAGGCTGATCTCTGACCCTGGCAGAATGCTAGCTTAGCAAGTTTTAATGTTTATGCTTTTCACAAGTGATTATCTGCTGGGTCAGGAAATTAAACGTGTGAAATAATGAAATCTTCTGCTCTTTCCTGTTGGAATGATGTGGCCTTGTATATGTGTTACTTAGATAGCACGCAGCTGTGTGAGAAAGTGTAACAGAACAAAGACATGCATTAAAAGACTGAAGCTGCTATTGTATTCGAACTGATATGAAACCTTGAATAAGTAACTTTACAGAAAGACATTATGACTGACCAGCTGGATAGCAAGGCCGTATTGTATCTAAAGGAAAAGTTTTTTTAAATATACAGCATCAGCAAGACTTAATGAATGAAGAATTGTAAGCTAAAGTGATGTAGATGCCCTGTGACATATCACGTCAGTAAGGTGGGCATAGCTTAAATGTTAAACCTATATAAAATTGTGTGCTTCCTGTTTCATGTCAGACAAAATTCTGTACTTGTACGTTTTTTGCCTCCTGGTGTACACTAGTAAACTTTTGAATCTGAACCTCCTGTGTATTGAATTCTTAATTTTATTTAACAGTTTGGTCCTTTCGAGACGGAATTCCCTTGGTAAGCTGCAGATCAGAGCGCATCGGTGGTCGAATACTGCGCAGGAGAAGTTACCGAAATGGTTCTTCTTGAGTGAAAAGACCTCCGACTGAATTGTCGTGTAAAGAGGCTGGCCACTTTCTGATCTGTGGCCGAAAAGCGGAACTTGAACGATTTTCAATACCGGAGGCTCAGGTAGGAAGAATTTGCTTTTTTTTCTGTTTTAGATCAGGGACTAGGTTACAGTATATTGTTGTCAAGATTTGTTTTGCAGATCAGGGACAAAAGGAAGTACTGTATATTTGGTCATAGATCAGGGTGACAGAATAAGGTAGACAGTTATTCTAGATAAACTGTAAAACAGGAACTAAGAACTTGATATCACATGATAAAAAAGGGTTACGTAACATTTTCTTTGATATGGGTAATCAGTGCACTAAAACCTCGCGAGATCCGCCCCTAACCGAAGACGCAAAATACATGCAATTACAACGTTCTGATAACGTTAGGTATTATATGAAATGGGTTAATAAATATGAATTTGATGGTAAACTAGATAAACCTTCACTAGTTAAACTCCTTAAACAGCTTAAATCTGATGCAGAAGGTCAGGCAAAAAAGCAACGCCAACTAGGCATTCCTCAAGCACACAGGTGGATTGAGGAAGCAAATCGTAGAGAACAGAAGCTTAAAAATTCAAAAACATTATTTTTAGACGAAGAGGATAATAACATGGTAATAGCGACAGCTCCTCCTCCTCCTCCCTTACCCCTCCCTTACCCTTTTCAGGATACGAAGCGAGTGGACAGGCTGGTCCGCCTCCGCGTTATCCTGAAGTTTCAGTAAGACCACAACCATTTGTTAGAGATCCTATTGAGACTAGGTCCCGAACAAGTAAAACACATAGGGACACAGAATCATACCAAATAGAGAGAAACCTACAGGATGAGAGTGAGGAAGAAATATGCCCACTTATAGAAGTTCCAAATCCTCAGGCAGGACAGGAAGGGCAGGATCCAACACTCTTAGTATATAGACCATGGACGGAAGACATCCGGAAGGCTACTGAGGGAATCCCCCATCCGAAAGTTAATTTTACGAAATTTTTAGAAGATTTACAAGGCATGAGGTTACGTTACCACTTGAATGGGGAAGAAGTAGAAAAAGTAGTAAGACAAATTATAGGTCCAGATTGGCACATGATTTGTGGCACCTGGAATCCTCGTAATGCAGAGCTTAGACCACTCCCACATAGTGACGCAGAGTTAGACAACAGAGTGAAAGGTCTGACAGACCGAATCTCTGAGAAATGGAAACCTAGAGCAGACTGGACTTGCATTAATCAATGCATACAACAGGAAAATGAGACAATAGATGGATATTATGCTAGATTATTAGAATGTTTTAATAATCATAGCGGTATGTCGGTTCCTGAGAACCAAACAAATGATTCCCGTATGAACAACAATTAAAAATGCATTTTGAAGGGTTGCATTGCACCTATTAGTAGCTTCATTACGAAGCATATGATAGATCATCGAACAGGGAGGCTACAAGCCTTACTCGAATACGTTAGACATGCTGAGAGACATTTTAATAGTAAAAAGAAAAAGAAGGCACAAGTCTTCACTGCTGAAGACGGAGCTGAAGTATTTGTATTACAGTCAGGTAAAAAGGGCAAGAAGAATGCCCAGGGAAACAAACAGTCTGACAAACGATCAGAAGATTTTGAAGAGAGGAAAAAGAGAGGTGAATGCTTCAAGTGCGTGAAAAAGGGACATCTAGCAAGGGATTGTAGACAAAACAAAAAGGTAATCACAGAAGATAAGGGAGATGAGGACTGACTATATGATAGTGAGGTTACGTCAAGTGAAAGTCAGAAATCATCAGGAAAAGTTAATAAACAGAAAACAAATGTAAATGTGATAGAAGGAGTAGAGGAAGTGCAAGTAGATATGGAGAATGAAGAAAGCGAAATTTTGGACTTAGCATTATTGAGCTTAGAACTCTGCTTGGCAGATACGAAACCGGAAGTTACACTTCTGGTGGAGGGAAGGGAAGTCAAATTCCTGTGTGACTCAGGAGCGTCACGGACTTTGATATACCCCCCCAAGTTACCAGAACATGCAGAATCACCTGATTACATACTAGTAAAAGCAGCAAATGGACAGCTATACAGGGAACTGCTTTCCCATGATATAGCAATAACTGACCCTGTTTCAGGTATGACCCAGAGAAGTAAAATAGTTGTTTCTGCAAAGTGTCCAGTAAACCTATTGGGCAGGGACCTTATGCAGATATTTGGCATAGCAGTAGTTCCAACTGTACAAGGTATGGAACCACAGAGACAAATGGATACCTTTGTAGTGCGAACGGAGGGTGAAACTTTTTACTGGTACAGCCAGGACCTAGTCACGACTGGTCCAGGGGCAGTAACCGAGGAACTGATGAACGTAGCCATCAGTAAAGCCCCCTCCCTTGACACTGATCAACAGCATTTGTTACACTGTACTCTATACTACTGTACTACACCAGGACCTGATAGAGAATATGAGCAAGAATTGTTTAGAAATCATGCAACTAGATTGGTTTTGCGTACTTTGTACTGGGATACTGAGGGGAACAGTGTAGTTAGCTGTTCATTACCTCAAGAATTCCTTGCATTATATAGATCAAATCAGTTGCCACATGTCAGCTTGAAAAAAAACAAAAGTGTCAAATGGGCAGATTTAGGAGAAAAAGTAACAAGATGGGAGAAACAGACTGATTTAGAATTATCAGAACAAAGGATACAAAAACAAAAACTGAATTGGTTGACACAGACACATCCAGCTGTACACTTGCAATCTAGCGAGGACAGCTGATTAGCATTCTTGTTAGAAGAAGAAGAAAAGACCTTATGTGAAATTCCAACAACTCTCTAGTCAACAGGCAAGTCAGATGTAGGACTTATTCGAACAGCAGGACCAGTTACAATTACTCCAAAGTCAGCTTTTAGACCACAGAAAAGACAATACCCTTTGAGAAAGGATGCAGAAATAGGAATTAAGCCTATAACAGCAGCATTGCTCAAAGAAGGAGTACTGGTAGAATCTCCTGATTCAACATGTAATACACCCCTATTTCCTGTTAAAAAAGCAAACGGGGAATGGCGGATGGTACAAGTTTTACAAGCTGTAAACAATGCAGTAATACCTAGAGCACCCACGGTGCCAGACCCACATACATTGTTAAATGATTTAGAACTGCAGCAGAAGTATTTCTCTGTGGTAGATATTAGCAATGCTTTCTTTTCAATACCTATACATCCTGATAGTCAATATTGGTTTGCATTTGCATTTCAGGGTAAAAGGTATACATATACTCGACTACCACAGGGATATTGTGAGAGCCCAACAATTTTTGCACAAGAAATGGCGAGCAACCTGGCAGGATTTACCCCACCGGGAGGTAGTCAAATTCTACTTTATGTAGATGACATCTTGCTAGCAGCCCACATCCAGCAACAGTGCAGGGAGGATACAGTGGCATTACTGAAATTTTTAGCAACACAAGGACACAAAGTAAACAAAAGTAAGTTACAACTTTGGAGAAAACAAGTTAGATACCTGGGATATGTAATATCCAGTGAAGGTAGAATACTAGATGAGGAAAGAAAAACAGCGATTTTGCAAGCACCCGAATCAACAACCAAAAAAGAAATTATGTCTTTCTTAGGTACAACTAATTTTTGTCTGAGCTGGATGCCAAATTATGCTTTGGAATCTGCTCCACTGACTGACTTGATATATAAGACACCAATGGCAGCACAAGATATTTTACAATGGACAACTGAAGCAGAAACGGCTTTCTGCAGGTTGAAGCAGTTGATAGCTTCTTCATTGGTTTTAGGACTTCCAAATGATCACAAACGGTTCTTTCAGACCGTAGATTGTAAGCAAGGATATATGACGTCAGTATTGACGCAACAACATGGGGACAAGCAACGCCTCATAGCCTACTATTCATCACAGTTACACCCAGTGGCGTGATCTTTGCCTCACTGTGTACAAGCAGTAGTTGCAGCCGCAATGGCAGTACAGGCTTCGGCCTCAGTGGTGTTATTCCACCCTCTCACATTGAGAGTGCCTCATGCAGTTGCAATAATTTTACTGCAAGAGAAAGTGGCATACCTTTCTCCTGCTAGACATCTTTCATGTATGACTATACTGCTGAGCCAACCTCATATGACAATTGAACGATGTACGACATTGAATCCATCAACACTACTTCCAACTCCTGCAGAGGGCACACCACACAGCTGCCTGCAGGAAATTGAACAATTAGCTTTACCTAGGCAAGATCTTACAGATATGCCCTTGGATAATGCCGAGGTGACATATTATGTGGACGGCTCATGCAGAAGGGGTCCTACAGGGAAGAATCTGGTGGGGTATGCAGTAGTTACAGACACTGAAATTTTAGAAGCTCAATCCTTACCACACAACTTATCTGCACAAGCAGCGGAATTGATAGCTTTGACAAGGGCATGTACTTTTGCAAAAAACAAAAGTGTGAACATATATACTGATAGTCAGTATACTTTTTCTACAGTACATGTATTTGCACAACAATGAAAAAATAGAGGAATGATAACATCTAGTGGAAAACCTATTAATCATACGCAATTTATTTTGGAGTTATTGGAATCTATTCAGTTACCTACCAAAGTAACTATTTGTAAATGTGTAGCTCATACAAAACAGCAGGACAAGATTTCGAAAGGCAATGCACGAGCTGATGCAGCTGCAAAGCAAGCAGCCTCAGACTCAGAAACTTTACTTTTAAATGAGGAATTACAACCCTCTGAGATTTTAGATTTAGACATGTTAAAAACAATGCAGATGCTTACTACAAAAGTAGAAAAACAAAAATGGGTAAAACGAGGTGCAATTCTTGAGAATGGACTGTACATTTCCAAAGAAAGAAAACCAATATTGCCATCTAATTTATTTAGATATGCAGCTTTGTTGAGCCATGGGCAGTGCCATGTCTCAACAGGGGGGATGGTACAGTTAGTAAATCGAATATTCCAAACATACGGATATATTGCCATCTAATTTATTTAGATATGCAGCTTTGTTGAGCCATGGGCAGTGCCATGTCTCAACAGGGGGGATGGTACAGTTAGTAAATCGAATATTCCAAACATACGGATACACAAACTACACAAAAAAAATTTGTGCAGCTTGTCATACTTGTAACAAGCATCATGCACAAGGAGCATTTAAAACCAAGCAAGGAAGTTTTCCTATACCACCATACCCGTTCCATACTATTTGTATGGATTTCATAGAATTGAATAAATGTGAAGGGAAGAAGTTTTGTTTAGTTATTGTAGACATGTTTTCTAAATGGGTAGAAGCTTTTCCAACCAAGAACCCGGATGCCACAACAGTGGCGAAAGCCCTGATAAAAGAAGTAATCCCTAGATTTGGCATTCCGGAGAGGATTTATAGTGACAATGGCACGCATTTTGTGAATCAGACAATCCACCAGCTTGGGAGATTTTTTGGTAATCTCCTTAAAGAACCATTGTGCTTACCACCCACAGTCAGCAGGACTGGTGGAAAGGTACAATGGTACCTTAAAAAACAAGCTAAGGAAGCTAGTAGAAGAGACCCAAAAGAATTGGATATACTGTCTGCCTTTAGCACTGCTGAGTATGAGAACGGTTCCAAATGTAAAGGGTTTAACTCCCTTTGAAATGATTTTTGGGAGAGCATATTATGTGCCTCAGTGGAAAGCTCTCATGCCTGCAGAGCAGGAGGCTGACAGTTCATTAGCTAGTTATATGAGGAAATTGTTAACAAATAAATCTGTTTTGAAGTTTAACTCTTTTTCAGATAAGGAACAGACCAGACCGGTGGAAGCAGTCTTGGCTCCTGGGACATACGTCTGGCTGAAAGTGACAAAAAGGAATAATTGGGCTAGTCCAAAGTGGGATGGACCGTACCAGGTACTGTTGGCAACGCCTACTGCAGTTAGAGTGGCCGAGAGGACGTCCTGGGTTCATTTGATGCATTGTAAACCGGTAAGGAACTTTCAACTTGATAAAAACTTTGTGACAGATACACAACCAGACCGAGATGGCCAAAAACAAAGTGAATAGAAGTTTAGATCAACCCCAGAGATGTTGCATAATTATTTTGTTGTGTGTACATTTATTAACTGTAATTGTGACAATTTTCCTCTTGCTGTGGTTTATCCTACACACAACCACACAAGTGAAAGTGGGAAGGTGTGATGAAGCGTCTATAGACTGGCATCCAAATTTTAACACGTACCTGGCCATGAAACGTGTGGATGCAGAGACTATGAACATTTCAAATTGCTGGGTTTGTACAGCTATACCAACAGCATATGGAGGACTGGTAATGTCCGCTGTCCCTTTGGGGATAAATGAGACTTTGGAGAATTTACTTTTCGACACAGGAACTGTGAGATCACAGGACAAAATAGCTTTATTTTTACCTGTCACACAAAAAGGAGTTGTATGTTTTTATAAAAATGACACTCTCCAGGTGGGCTGGAGCAATTGTAATATAACCATATCTTACCGATGTTATATTAAGAATAGTAATGACAATACTTTTTGCAATACTAATTATGACTCGTATTTAAACTCATTGAAAACAGCTATGAGTGACATTCAAAAAAATCCAGTTTTGTTTAAACAATTGTCAGTTATAGATCAGAAAATGTTTCATGCAGGGCTGATGCGTATTAGTACTAAAGTAGAAAACTGTTATTTTATTTGTGGGAAAAAGGCATATAAATGGTTACCTGAGAATTGGTCCGGCAGTTGTTTTTTGGGTTACTTGGTTCCGGCAATAAGACATACTGCAGAATTACCTTTGGGTAAGATATGAAACGTAAGGGAAACAGCTCGAAAATCCGAAGGTCCAGTTAAGAAACCTGTGAATCCAGTTGGGAAGATCGAAGCTGATTGGAAAGACCATAATTCAGTAAAAGACAAAAGCGAATTGACTCATATGGACTTGAGTGACAGTGTTATATCCTGGGCAGGAATACTTCCCACCTATGGAGCAGTCAAATCGATCTGGGAGCTGAGGAAGTTGTCGAAACTTCTCGAAGTAATGAGTAATGCAACTTTTTCCACCCTAGAACTGGTAACTGATGAACTGAATGCAATGAGAACTGTTGTGCTACAAAATCGGATGGCTCTTGACTTCACCCTAGCGGTGAGAGGTGGTACGTGCGCGCTTATCAAAGAAGAATGCTGTGCTTTTATTCCTGACAATCGTCATGAGATAAATAACCACCTAGAGGTAATTCAGCAAGTATCAGCCATGACTGAACCAGGCCCAAACCCACTGATGGACTTTTTCTAGAATCTATTTGGGGGGTGGGGTTCCATCCTAATGAATATTCTGATTGCCATTTGTGTGGGTATACTCCTAATAGGAGCATGTGTATGCTGTGGAATTCCCTGCATGAAAAGATTAATCAAAGATTTTGTTGATGTATCTGTTACTGAAACTTTCTACCAAGATATTGAAATTGAAAGATTGATCTCAGATGATGCTTTCTCTGAAGTATAGATTGAATGACTCACCTAGCTGAAAATCCTGAGTGGAAAAGGCTAGGAGACGAAATGACACTATGCATACTTCAAAATAGAATAAAAAGTATTAATAGGGGGGAAAATGTTAGAAAATGTGTATTTGAATACATGAGAAATGCTAGTTTAAAAGCAAAGTAGTATGTAATGCATTTTATTCTATTAATTATATAATAGTAAATTAATTCATGTCTAAATGTGAAGTAGTTTTGAAACTGCAGTGTGGCTTGAAGCAAGGCTGATCTCTGACCCTGGCAGAATGCTAGCTTAGCAAGTTTTAATGTTTATGCTTTTCACAAGTGATTATCTGCTGGGTCAGGAAATTAAATGTGTGAAATAATGAAATCTTCTGCTCTTTCCTGTTGGAATGATGTGGCCTTGTATATGTGTTACTTAGATAGCACACAGCTGTGTGAGAAAGTGTAACAGAACAAAGACATGCATTAAAAGACTGAAGCTGCTATTGTATTCGAACTGATATGAAACCTTGAATAAGTAACTTTACAGAAAGACATTATGACTGACCAGCTGGATAGCAAGGCCGTATTGTATCTAAAGGAAAAGTTTTTTTAAATATACAGCATCAGCAAGACTTAATGAATGAAGAATTGTAAGCTAAAGTGATGTAGATGCCCTGTGACATATCACGTCAGTAAGGTGGGCATAGCTTAAATGTTAAACCTATATAAAATTGTGTGCTTCCTGTTTCATGTCAGACAAAATTCTGTACTTGTACGTTTTTTGCCTCCTGGTGTACACTAGTAAACTTTTGAATCTGAACCTCCTGTGTATTGAATTCTTAATTTTATTTAACACTCATCAAATGATTTATAAAAATCAGTGTATACCAGGATTATTTATTGGTATGGGCCTCCTTGAAATTGATTACATATATAGATCTGCAATCTTGGGACTGCATACATATCTGCTGATCTCGCAAGACCCAAACATAATGAAAGTTTTGAAACATGAGAAGAATAAATCTAAGATGCTTTCCCTTGTTAGTCTAGTAGAATCATATCAGTGTCAAGCAGGAATGGAAATCATACCAGAAGTAGATAAAAATCAGGCAGCAACTGAATGTGCCAAAAAATAAAAGAAAGAATATAAGGTGAAGGATCAGAAGAGAAGGCAAGAAATGTGGAAAATGCATAAATATAGTTGTAAGTATGGATAACTCCTGGAACAACCTCATATTGTTCATGATCGAATGCAGGAAAGGTTAAGAAGATGTGAACTTAAACCAAAAGATGAAAGATTAATATTGGCACACCAAGACAGTGGACTATGCACACATTGGTTTACAAAGTCCATTGAACATGTGGGAGAAGCAGACAAATGTAGGTATTGTAAAACAGAATTGAAAACATGTGCACACCTTGTTGCTGATTGTGATATCCTAATGACAGAAGGACTGCATACTGAAAGGCATAATAATGTGACAAGACTGTTGCACTGGGAATTGTGCAAATATTATAATGAAGTAGTTGAAAAACATTGGAAACATGAGACACAAAGCATCATAGAAAATGATGAAGTCTACATCACATGTGATCACCCATTACCAACAGTTCAAAAGACAGATGTAAGAAAACCAGATATAGTAGTCCATTCAAAGTAGACAAAAGTAACATTGATCACTGAAATCGCTACACCCATTGACTATTGTGTCTTGCATACAGAGAGAGACACACATTCATAAAATATCTGGATTTGCAGACAGAAGTGAGAGCAATGTGGAAGCAGAAGTGAGAGCAATATGGAAGAAAGATACCTAGACAGTTCCGATATTAGTAGGAGCAATGGGTCTTATAAAAATGAATCTACAATCATATTTAGATGTGTTACTGATACATGTAACTCCATACAATTTGCAGAAGGAGTCATTACTGGGCACACTGCGAGTGCTGTGAACAGTACTTCTGGCTGACATGAAAGACTGGAACAGTACTAATTTCATGAACTTTAATCATACTTTGGCTTAGGAATGGCGTCTATTCCCATCATGGTATTAGAAACCCATACGATTTGGAGAAATTAAAAACAGTGACACACACATTCTGCATTGTGCACCTCATACATAAGAACATCATATCCAAGGTCAGGGTGGTCATACCTCTGCTATACTCTACCCTTATCAGGCCACCTAATCGAGTACAATTTTCCCTTCTGTCTGTACCTCACCAGACACCTGCAGCAATTGGAGGCAACACAGGTTTGAGCCTGGGAGAATCCAAAGCCTCCAAACATGACATACATGGAAAGACTGAAAGACCTGTCACTGTACTCAGTATCATACAGGCTGCTGACAGGTGACCTATGCCTGGCCTACAGTGCAGTCTCAGACCATGCCCTACTGGAGATGATGGACATCTGTAAATCAAATTGGACAAGAATAACTTGCCCCAGCCTAGCCTGTGACATAAACAGAATGTGCTAGGGAGACAGATATATCACCCACCAATTCACACTCTTCTGTAATAGGCCCCCACTGCATATAAAGCAGCGCTGCTTAATGACTTTGTCCAAGCACAACCTTAACTACTGGTTGTGTGATTATAAAGTCACCGCTGGTGTGGCACCTATGTCCCTCATGGCTAGGGACAGTTGGTGCTGCTCACAAAATCTCTCTGCTAACAACAACCATCTAACTATGCTTAACTCATTAACCCCGACTACCGTCTCATGGTGCCTCTGTGGTTACACCCGAGTGCGCTGTGAGACGATAGTAACTGCATGGTGTTATACCCGAATGCCTTCTCCTAACGCACATAACTTTGCACTTCGATTCTAACTCGGACGTTGAAAATTAAGTTGAAAAAGTAACTGAACTTTGTCAGTTACCTTGTCAGCTTAATTTTCAGCATGGAGTTGCATAGTGTTCATATTGCAGTTTTCGGAGAAAATCGGCTTGCAATTCACTCTGTATTTGCTTCTCTATAGCAAGCCGATTTTCTATGCATTTATTGAAGCAAGCGGTGGCGTCCAATGGCAGTCTTGCAATCCAAGCCAATGTTTATTAACACCTCCACTCATGACCTAAAAGCCCTTTGTTCTGTGCAAATAAATAGGGGGTCCAACAGTAAAAATTCCCTTTCTTTTTCTGGAGTGTGCAGAATGTACTGCTGGATCCCTCTATTTATTTTTGCTGAACACTTTACGGAACGGGAGTTTTGCTACCTGCATGTATCTGCTGTCTGACCTGTATGTGGGAGTATCTTCTACAGACCGTACAGTAATTCCTTTTGTAATAATCACATTTTTTTCCTCTACCTTAATTTCGCCATTGCCCCTATTTACCCTGGCTTTGGGATGGAGCACTCCAGCTTCTTTCATTTACGTGTATTCCTGAAAGTTGTTGCCGGTCATGTTTTTGATGCAGTTTTATAATGCTGTTCTATATTCTTTTGAAAGAATCGCGACATCTGCAATACCTTGCACAAAAGAAAGAGACGGCACGTTATGTAGGTAAGAACTAGATAATCATCCTGGGACTGGCTCGAAAGTAAGATGCAGAGCAAGCTGTTTGCCACCCAGTCATTATAAAATTGTGGCGGTTGTCAATAGCAGAGGGCTACGTAGCTCCTGTCTTGGAGGCTGTGGCAGTAGCGGGCAAGGGGTGCTGAATTACTGATTTAGAAAGCCTTGTCATCTTCATCTATGTTATTCAGTTAGTCGTTTAATTTCTTTATTTAAATTGGATGTGTTCATTTATAATCATATCACCTGTTCTTGGGAAGAGATGCGAGTGCCTTACCTTGCCAGTTATATAAAATGTCACTAAATGGCTGATGTGTGACGGTTTGTTTCCTTGTTCTTTCACACTCAAACATCTGTCCATGCATGAGACAAAATGCTTATTGCTAGAGAACAAGAGGCAGCAAAATGAAACAAAAATCATGGCATTTGCTTGGCACTACCCCTGGAATACAGTTTTTTTCTTTTAACCACTGGCTTCACAATCACTGTAAAGGCAGGATAACAGATTGAACAGTCTGGGTTAATGTGTTTTTACACAGCTAAGCTTGTAAAACACCCTAAGGCCATTATGGTAGTAGCCTCCTATGAACCTATGAAGCTATGAACCTATGCAGGCCTTCCAACATCTTGTCTCCCACATGGCCTGTTGATGTCATCTACTATAATTTCACCTGCAGTCTTATAAAACTCAGACGTCTGCTGGGGAGCTTGCATAAAGTACAGTGTTCTATCGTCTGTGTACTTTGATAGGTAGGAGTGTCTATTCTCACTGCAGTCAACTGTGTTGTGGGAGCAAGAGTTCTCACTTGACATTATAGAGAGCATTTTACACCAGCATGTGGGACAGTATTATATTCTCCTCAACAGACACTGCTAATGTCATCAGCTATAAACTGTTGTCCGAGACACTTCAAATCACTTAAATACAGAGGTCTGTAGCCTGTGTACGTAGATAAGCAGAGGTTCTATTCTCACTGCAGTCAACTGAGTGTGTGTGTATATATGACCTCTTTCTTGATATTATAGAGATCCTTTTACACCAGCATGTGGGTCACTGTTATTTTCATATTCTCAAAAGACACTGCTGATATCAGCCATAAAGTGTTGTCTGAGACACTCCAAGTCACACTTGAGCTGTAGCAATTGACATCAATACAGAGGTCTGGTGTCTCTGTAGTTAGATAGGTAGGGGGTTCTAGTCTCACTGAAGTCAACTAGGTGTGTGTGTGGGTACATGAGGTCTTCTCTGACATCACCAAGACCATTTTACACCAGCAAGTGGGACACTGTTATTACTATATTCACCTCAACAGACACTGCTGATGTCATCAGCCATATCAGACTTTTTGATATGCAGTACTCCCACCAAGGCAGGGTCAGACTTTGGCCAGAAGGCCAGGCAGATGCCACCTCATCCTGTACCAAACACATTACAGTGATATGGCTTTAACTCTATCCACATACATCATGGCATGGTTTGTACACCCTGTGTTATCTTGCTGAGAAAGCCCTGTTGTCTCCCCAGCTGTGCATGTGTTTGGTGAGGTGCATGCAAAAGTGAGCTCTTCTGGCTAACATCAAAGATTGAAACAATACTAATTTCATGAACTAAGTTTATTTACTAAGTAAATCATACTTTGACTTAGGAATGAGGTCCATTCACATTGTGGTATTAGAAACCCAAAAGACTTGGAGAAACTAAAAAAGAGAGATATAGTCCTCCCATGATTGCATCTGAGAGCAGGTGATCAACGATGCCAGTGTGGTAACAGAGCATGGCTATGGCCATACATATGTAAAAATAAGACATAAAGCCAGTGACAGTAGGTGAGACTTAAGGAGGCTGTAATTACCCAGTGGTCCTGCTACAGAAATACCACTGTATGAAACAGAGGAGTTCCTGTCCACTGTCAGAGATCCAGGCAGTTCATCAGAGGGGTCACACAGAATCCTTGATGTTGGGGTTGTTGTGGAAGGCAACCAAAGTGTGTCTATTGCAGAACTTCCAGATATGTATTATAATTAAATAATTCTTATCATAGATATTTATAATATATGTTATATATGTCTATATGCATGCATACAAAGAGAAAGAGATGGGGGAAGTAAACTGGGCAGTAGGTCTTTGTATGAGATGCATACCTCTTAGTGTAACAAATCTTGACAATGCCTGACAAAATGGGATGACAAAGCCCCAAAAATAGGTACATATTTTAAATATTGCTCTTATAAACTAAGAAAGCTGCTAGAGTAACAGGGTCTGTGTTAACATACATTTTCTGAAAGATTTGAAGTCTGAAACTCAAATGTATATCATTATTTAGTCACTTCAACCTTCAGATCATACCAGTGATTTTCCAGAAAACCACAAATTGTATGAGGAATAGACCAACAATATGAGGCAACAATCTGGGCATTCTGTGAAAATCTGGGCAGCTGAGAGGTATGAAAAGATGTTTCTTATTCTGCAGCTATAAAGAGGATTGTTTTTTGTTCCTTGTGTCATTTGCATCGTGATGTTTATCAGACATGTTTTATCTCACTTTCTTATATGTAGGCACATCTGGTTCTGAGTTTGCATGACCACCTGCACATGATAAGCACACATTTTTATTTTTATTAATACATATAAGGTATATGTATGCATGCATGCATAAAAGTCATTTTTGCATTGCACTCACATCTATTTATACATTTTGCATAACATAAGTTTGATCAGTTTGTATTCTGTTTCTCTCTTTGTTGAGATGATTACTTGTTATCATAGGTGATCCTGACAGTGGCACCATGAAATGCATGACACCTGATGCCAGAGAATTGGTAGCCTCTGATGATGATGGCAGTGATGAACAGGCTCAGTCTGAGGGTGCAGATGGTCAGTCTGACACTGAAGTTGTGGCTCCCACATCCCTCACCCATATATATATTAGACACTCTATAGCAAGAGCAAATGAAAGGAGCAGTTTCCCTGAGTGTAGGCTTTTAGAGAACATGATTGGCACCACAAAGCAGGTGTCACTTGTACACAAGTACAGTAATGGCAGTCATTTGTGCAGCCACAGCATAAATCGTAACAGCTTAAATCAGGGCTCTATCTTTAGGTGTTTGCATTAGTGACTATAGCAAAGAGCTAGGTGCTTGCTACTGCTTATGACCTTCAACCGAGGCAACATTTGGGGATTGCCAGGACACCAACTGACCTGGGGATTGGGGATTGTCCAGGATAACAACTGATCTAGCTACAACTCTGAATGTACACTTAAATTACCATACTTCTGGTAATGATATGTTGATTTAGTGTTCCCGTGGAATAAAGCTGCAGTGTGATATGTTGCTTTAATTCCAGCCCACAATAATTATGTTCTTCACCTCATTCCTAGTGTTTTATTGCATCACTTGCCTATCAAAAAAATGGTAAGGCTAATAAATATTTGCATTCCAGCCTACGGACAGTATTACAAGACCAGTTGGTTGCATTTTAGTACAGTCTTGCCTGTCTTGGGCTTACCTTCTAAACATTGACTTTCTGAGCCCTGATTAGCCTAACACCAGCTTTCTTGGGTCTTTTTATGGACTGCAGCCCTTCTGTGTATGGCAACAGCTTTCATACCCAGAATGCAGCTAAAGCCTCTTCTTGGTTGTTGTAAGGAAAGTTTGCAACAATTGGTTGATCTGAATGAGTAGTTGTGAGGAATGCCCTTGTAGTCTTCTGACTTTATTTCCTCTGCTGTCAGTTTCAGTAGCTTGACATGGCTTGGACTTATGTCCGTTAGTTGAGATAAATTTGCCTTACAACAGTTTATTAGAAGAATAATATTTACTTGATGTCATTGTGTAGCACAGAGTTCATGTAAAAGGACTCCTACTAGGTGGTCTCAGTAAAGTAAAATTGTATTTGTTGGTCAGAATGCACTATATTCTGAATAGGATTGCTGCAGTAAAGGAGGATCCATAAAAAATATTTTTGCATTATGGAGTCAAAAGCATGTAGTGAATGAGTAATAATAACACAGAGGCAGAGAGGGCAGTCTTACTACTCTTTTGCCCTTTTCTCTCTTGTGCATTATATTATGTTGGTTGTAAAGTAAAATTTAATTGGCCAAAACATGGTTTTCTTTCCATGAAGGCTTTCATGCCAAGGGTAATGCTAAACGTTCACCATCTCAGGTTTTGAGAATAGGGCTGTGTGTTCTAATTGACAACACATTTTTTTCTTACTCCATTGTCCCCACTGTCAGAATTACATCTTGAATGCATGTATAAAACAGATTAATTTCTCCAGACCTACAATCTGTTTTCTGTTACCCCGGGGATCACCTCTGTGGCTCTGCTCGACAGGGGCACAGGTAAATAATTTCCTTGGGGTGGTGAAAGCCAGGGTACTTTTTTGGATAGGCTTACATAGACCCTAGGGCCAATAGCCTAGTACCTACCTATGAACCTATGAACCACAACCAGTATGCATACCCATTTCCATCACATGGAGACTTCAGACATAGGACAGGCTGAGGGTGACACAGTTCATCAGGGTAGTGTGGTAACTCCAGTTGCAGAGCTGATTGATTCTCCTCATAAATATAGTGAGTACAAAGTACTACAGAAAGGGGTTAGTAGAGACACTTCAATGAGGCCTGCTGTCTAGCCACCTCCTGATGTTGGTGTGTCAGTAGGTGCCACATGATGTATGTGAAGGGCTATCACAGAGGCACGTGCACATTCTACCAAGGCCTCAAAAGAGATAGTGTGAATACAAAATGTTGTGCATTCGGACCTGAGTCCCTGAACCGTGTGGGTGACTACTTGGACAGGATGAATTAAACATTATATTGAGCAGTGTCTGAGATGGAACAACTGCTGGAGAAGGATCAACATGTATGTGGCCAAAGAGATGATAAATCTTCAGGAGTTAGTCAACATGTCCATGCAAGATCTTACTTCTGTTGTGGCACTACCTCCACTGTTCCACCAGTTATTGCAGTGTCCACATCCAGATATGGAAGACCACATGATTGTGGTCCTGGATGTTGTCGTGATGAGCGCTCATGGACCAGACATCACTCACATTCAGGCAGCATCCCAACTTCTAAACAGGACCATTGAACTAGAGTGTAATTCCTGGCAGAGATACCTCTCGTGGTCAGGGGTGATGAGTGATGAAGTGACTATTCTACCATGCACTGATCATACCTATCCAAGATGATAGGATGTGGTGTTATCACAGTGCTTGACTGTGTTCACGCAGACACACACATTGAAAATAAACTTGCCCGTACCACCACACACACAAACAAACACACACACAAGCTATTTAAACAATGTTGTTGACTGATATATATCTCTTGCTATTGGACAGGATTATTGTATATTTACTGAAAAAGTATGTTTATTACTATCACATTAGCACATTTGTATATGTCTGATGCACAGAAGAGATAGCTAATGCTTGCTTACTCAGAATGCTGTCTTAATATAAATGCATTACAGAAGAAATGTTTTTTATTTACCATTTGTACTCAGTTGTGAATGATTGTTTATGTAATTGCTGAGATTCATTATATTTCTGTTAATATTCATAGTAGTGCAATCAAAGTAGATGTTCAGATCTTGCTTATTGCTATACTTGTGCAAATGATGCAACCATTGACATGCTCACTGGTTTATATGGAGTGGTTAACTGAAATGCTTCATGCACAGTGTGATGACCATGCCCTGGCCCAGCAATCAAGGAGCCTCAATCCTCACCACTAACACCATGGAGGTCATCTCATAGAAGAGAGGAAAGGATAACTAATACACACAGTAAAGTGCAATTTCCCTTAAGTACACAGAGAGATCACAGTCAGTCTGGGGCTGGTTGCTCCCTTGGTCACCAGGTCCCCAATAAGACTTCCCACTGGCACAGCTATAGGGTCCAGATCTCTGCCTAGCTGGGCAAGCTAAAACCTCTAGTACCCTCCCTGTCCAACCAGTGCTTCATGACCCTGCCAAGTAGCTGACACAACACACACACTTTGAGATAAGTATTTATACAACTTCACAGACACTCCTGTGAAAGGCTGACGCAGATTCTCTATTTGTGCCCCTTTACCCAGACCATACGCTAGTAATCCCTGCCACCACCCAGCTAATAATATCAGCTACTTAAAGTCCCTTAAAAGGCTGTCCAATTATTACGGTGCAATATTATTATCCAATGGTAATGTGACTATTCAGTCTAGGCTTATTGGAAGGGCTTAGACAGTAAACTTTATAAATATATAATGTACTCTAAGGCATAATTTATCTCTACATAAAGCAGCCACATGTAGAAGGTTTTAAAAATATGTAATAATAAATAATTAAAACACAAGACAAAACTACTACACCATAGAGATATCTAAGAGTTCAGAGATCACACAGAAACTTAAAATAATACAGTAGGACAGGTCTGATTTCAAAGAAAAATACATAATTAATCTTTACTAGCTTTAACTATTCCTACAAGAAATGACAGTGCTAGAAACTTACATGTGAGCTTAGACAGCGTGCTGAGTTAGATAACCAAGATCAAAATGCTCCGAGTCTCTTGTGAGAAAACAGTATTTAAACATAACTAACAAACATGTCTGCTGGGTCCCTCCCAAATCACATCATGTTGATACTTAGGTTTTCCCAGGCAAACAAACTGCATTATTTAGCAATCTAACACCTGCTCAGAAACTTACAACAATATAAGTCATTTCACATGTATACTCTAACAGAAACCAGAGCAATAAAGCACATTCCCCATCTAAATTCTGGTCATAAACTTTAGCCTTAAAACAATGGGCATGAAACCTTCATCCATACTCACTGGAGCCGAATTCTAACTTGAAAGTGTCAGAACATGCTTCACTGGGCCAGTAGAGTGCAATGTTGTCACATATTTTGCAGTTCCACATTTCACAGTATTCTTTTTACACTCAAGAAAACATGCCTGTATTTTACATTTATTTACAAATGCCAGAATTACCTATCAAATTCTATTTGACTAGACTGGCAGCCTTCACCCATCTCTCCCCAATCGTCACACACAGTATTGGGCAAAATCAGTAGCTGTATATTACAAATATTAGTCATAAGCTATTTCTGACATTACTGTACATCTGAGTCATGTTCAGCTTAGGGACGCATAAGTATTTGCATATGAGTGTAATCAATTATATACCTCTTTTTTCATACAGGTTCTACACTTACCTTGTTACTATTGCAGCTACAAGATGTGTCTTGTGGGCTGTCTCTGCTTGAAGCTAAAACAACACAACCATTACATGTTTAAGTAAGGGTTGTGCAGTTTTGTAGGCATCA
This sequence comes from Protopterus annectens, assembly GCF_019279795.1. Taxonomy (NCBI): domain Eukaryota; kingdom Metazoa; phylum Chordata; order Ceratodontiformes; family Protopteridae; genus Protopterus; species Protopterus annectens. The sequence continues at coordinate 360,327,934 of NC_056728.1, forward strand.
GTTTTACTATTTGTATTTATTTATTTATTTATTTATTGATTGATTAATTTATTTATTGACATTTGTTGACTGGGAAAGTCCATTGAGTCAGAAACCCATTTTCCTTGGAAGCCTGGGTCAAAAAGCTCCACAATGAGTAAAATAAGAACATCAGATTACAATAGGTCTATATCACCATATCAAAAAAGACTGGTGATCGAATGGCATTTACATCGAAAATGCCATTCATCAATGTGTTTATTGTATGATCACGGTACAGTGAAGATCAGAAAATTTGCCCTTTCCTCACTGTAGTGTGATCTTGGAGTTGGTATATATAATTAGTGGGGGGGGTGCAGCCCCCCCACAAGAATGACTTTGATAAACAGCATTTTCAATGTAAATGCTGTTCGATCTCTGGTCTTTTTGATGTCGTGATAAACTGTAGACCCTATTACAATAGATAGGTAGCAATACAATTTTAGAAAGAAAGACTTTAAACTGTATAAATATATAGACAAAAATGATCTCATCATTGCAAATTGGTTTACAAATACTGTAGCACCTTCTATTTAACAGAGGTGAAGGTAAAGACACTTTGTAGAAAAAAAGAAATTATATTTAATTCAATTTAAGTACATTGCATTAAAATTTGAGATATACACTAGTACCCACTCACTTTCTTTTTTTTCTTTACCAGGGAATGTGTTAGGGAGAAATAGTGGGTGGATTGGTCATTAGTGATTGTTATAGCTTTGGATAGAGGTAGCTTAGGCTTGTATGTACTTATGCTCTTAGGTTTTCACTGAGGTAGTAAGTGTGTATGCTATTCTTTGCCTCTTAGCTAAACCCACGGCATATCGTGCACATCTATGGGGGCCAGCACCATCTGCAGCCAGTGCTTCTGCCTCAGAGACCTCATCTCTATCTGGCAGAGCTGCTGGCCCTATCTGTTGTCCTGTAAACTGTGGTCCTGCCCCTTGTTGTCCTTGTTGAGGCTGTTTCTTGACAAGTATATTGTGCAGCATGGCATAGACTGAGTATTTGGGCAGAGGTGACTGTGCCATACTGCAGGATACTTCCTGATATGTCTAGACACTGGAACCTTGATTTGAGCAAGCCAAATACACATTCTATGATACTCCTAGTCTAAACATGGGCATCATTGTATCCATGCTCAGTTTAGTTGTATGGGTTTCTCATGGGTGTAATGAGCCAGGATTCTAGTGCATAACCTACATCCTACATTTGATACTTTTGTGGAAAGTCACCCCTAGCAGACCTTGCATAGAGCTCACAGGTGTGCCATATGTATGAGTTGGGAAAACAGCTTTGTTTACCTGCACAGACACTATAGATGATCTATGGACATTACAGACATCCTGACAGTTTTTAGAGTGGTATCCTTCCCTGTTAATGTATTTACTTCCCTGTTCATTGGGTGAGGCTTTTATTTCTATGTGTGTACAATCTATGTACCCCAAAATGTCAGGGAAGTGTGGTATTGCATAAAATTCCTGCATGGTTCATTCTCTCTCCTGTGAAGTGCATGGGAGTCAGATATGCTCCCTTGCATGTTGTAGCACTGCAGTTAGAAAATGATGTAATATTCCAAAAGCTAAAGCCTATAATATCCCTAATACATCTTTCTGTGGGTTTCTGAAAAGTACCTGTAGCTAGTATATATAATGTTACACATACCTATGTTTCCAGCGAGATGGGTACTCACCATTTCCCTGGGGCCTCAGGTGAGGGCAGAGGGGGATTCATATTTCTTTAGTGTTTCCCTGGCCACCTTTTGTGTCATGCAGCCCATGATAAGTCAAATGGGATATAAACACTCTGATTCTTCTGGCTGAGATCTGGCAGCAGCATCTTGAATTAAAAACGTTTGGATATACAGATTACTGATGGCAGCAGCAACCCCTAACATTTTTTTTTCTATGTGTAATTTTGGCTTTAATCCAAAGACTTTTGATTTCAAAACAAAAGGCCACACTGAGTGTACATGATCACTTTATAAGTTCCTGAATAGGTCTGTGACATTGGGTTAGTTAATTAGCATGCAGATCAGCTAGGTATGTGTTAATTAGCATATTCTGCCAGTGTAACCTTGTTTTAAAGCTCTACACTGCTTAATGAGCATGAAATAGTGTACTAACATGTGCATAACACGCTGCAATATGTACACAATAGCATAGCTTAGTGTAGGCATTCACAAATCTGGCCCTATATTTTCCATGTCATGTACAAAGTGTACAAGAATTTGAGTTTACCTAATCTAACTTGATTTGCCAGTAGCCCTGTTTCACATCCAAACATGGAAAGTATTTTCAGTGATGATAGTACACATGGCTTCTTCAAATACTCCTGATGGATAGTGTTATTCACTTTATTCAAATCTTATGGGTCTATACATATTCTTAGCTTATGTTGTTTCACTGCAGTGATGCTATTTTAAATCTATTCGATCAGTTCTGATTGTTTCACATGCACAACTATATTGTGCAGCGTGTTACAGATTCTGAGTATTCGTTCTACATTCTTTTGAAATTGTGTTCTGCTGTATCTTTTAGAGGTACTGGCATTCTTCCTGGAACATGGACTTCTACTACTTTACAAAGAGATATCTTAATACAGCACTCTTCTAGAAAACAACATTGCCTTTTGAAAAAGACTACCTGTGTCTTCAAAACACCCTCACTTGATCCCATTATTCTTTTTTTCCACATTATTTTATTTTTTCTTGTCCTGCATTTTACTGTACTTCATGTTTTCCTGTGCTATAGCTATTAATATTTTTTTGCACTTTCATCCTCTTTCATTTTCATATTATTTTGGCTCTTTTAACTTAACTTTCTTCACTCCATTATTAAGAATTTTTTTTATTAAATTTAACATATTTGCAATATATGCACAAAAAGGAAGAAATTCATCATCACATATTGTTATACAATGTTAAGAATAAATTGAATCATTAAGATAATCTTATACCATTAACACGTTAAGAGTCCTGGTATTTCAAGAGCAACATTTCAAGGTTACCCCAACTGCTAAGTCTTAGTGTGATTTATAGATCTTATTCTGATTAATTCTTTTTCAGTTTTACATAGCATTGTTGTTACATTTAAAAACTGTTGAACATAGGAAATGAGTTTGTTTTCCATTTTTTTTAATAAATTTTCTAGCAACTGCCAAAAGACTCTAAAATATTTTTGATTTTGTTTGGCTTTTACATATACAGGAAGTTGGATATTCATTAGTATTATTGATCAGTTAAAGAGCAATTATGAGACCATAACTCCTTAAAAAACACATTTATCTCTTCCCAATATCTGTTTAATTTTTCACAATCCATAAATGTGTGTATCCAATCAGATTTTACATCCTAACTACATTTCCAACAAACTGAAGAATACATTTTACTAAACATAGAGATTTTGTAAGGAATAACAATCGTTCTATGTATATATTTCCACAAAAAACAATTTCCCAGTATAATCATGAAGAAGTTTGACTACTTGGTTTAAGTAACAAAGTTTTATTCTTACCATCTATTGAGTCACTCAATCCACTACTATCTAAAAAGTTCCATAATTTTGCATCAAAATTATTATTGTTATTTATAATTAACTTATGTAACCTTGTCAAGCTTCCTTTCAAGGTCAATTTACATTAGATGATAGCGATGATATACTCAAATAATGGGGGATAGTGTTCTATTCCTTTTCTCTCATTTTATCTGTAAATTAATTTAATATTACCTGATTAACAGACTCATCTAACATATCATCTTTCATTCAATATTCTGGAAACTTATCTTTTCTTTCTTGTAAGCAATCAGACCATAATACTAAGCTATTCCTTTTTAGTAAATTTATTTTAACATTGTTCTGAGTTTCCTTAAATCTAGATTTGTGTACAATAGGAAAGCACAAAAAAATCCATGTTGTTATTAATGGAGCTTTAAACACATATTTCTTAATTGTTTTAAGAACTGATTTCACATGTGCAGAGTCTAAAGATTGAAAGGAATTTCCGACTAAGGCACATTTTATTAACCAGATGAAAATATTTCTACATATCTGTAATTTTACATATTTCTAAATTATCATATTTGATAAACTTATAAGAATTTAGTATAATCTTTCCCTGAATTGCTTTCTATTGACAAGTGCAAGTTGAGTATATCAGAGTATAATAGACTTAACATTTGCAGCAATAGAATAAGAATCTACATCTGGGAAGCTAATACCACCATAATCCCATAATCTTATACAATTATTATAAGCAGTCCTTCACTTGTCAGGATAGCATAAGAATGAAGTTAACATTTTTTCCCATTTTCTTTAAATTTGTTTTGTCAGATATTAAAGCTATTGAATGCAACACACACACACACACACACACACACACACACACACACACACACACACACACACACGTGTGTATTATATTTATATATACACATACACATATATGTGTGCGTGTGTGTGTGTGTGTGTGTGTGTGTGTGTGTGTGTGTGTGTGTGTGTGTGTGTGTGTATATATATATATATATATATATATATCTATCTATCTATCTATATATACATATATATATATATATATATAGATAGATAGATAGGGCTACTTCAAAACATCTAAAACCCATAACACTGAATTTCATAACATCGAAAATGTGCATCATAACATCGAACACTGCAAATAACATGAAAATAACATCCCCTCCACATATAACAAGACCAAACTGCCAAACACACATTTTGCTAAATTCCTGCAGGGGGGAAAGCCACCCGATGTGGGGGGGGCTCTGCCCCCCTGTAAATTAAATATACCAATGCTGTGATTGACTACAGTCGGGAAAAGTTAATTTCCTAACGCCACTGTATCACAATCACTATAAGCAATGTACACATAATGTCTATATTGGGTCTATATCAGAAAAATGAAGTATTAAAACGTCAAAATTTCTGATATCGAACACTATTCAGCGAACACTAAGAATAGCGAAGCTGCAGAACAGTGAATTCTTTCCTCCATGGGAAAAAATTGCTGTTCTGGATGTTCGATATTTTCATGTTTAGATGATTTGGGGCTGATGAAATAACATTCACTATTTTCATCTTTCAATAATGTGATATAAACGCTCTATATCACTTACCTGTATGACCTAAAAAACACATACAGAATGGCAAAATAAACACTATATAAACAGCAATAATTCTTACACTACATAAATAACTATAGAAATGAAAACTACAACATCTCATAGTGATACCACAAGATTAACAGATTAAACTATAACATTTACATATTTCCTGATATACTATTACATATTATACATTTTCGATGTTATGAAATTCAATGTTATGACTTTTAGATGTTATGGGTTTTAGATGTTCTGGTCTCAATGTTATGAAATTAGATGTTATGGGTTTTAGGTGTTTTGAAGGGGACCTAGATATATATATATATATATATATATATATATATATATATATATATATATATATATATATATATATATATATATATGTGGGTGTGTGTGTGTGTGTGTGTGTGTGTGTGTGTGTGTGTGTGTGTGTGTGTGTGTGTGTGTGTGTGTGTGTGTTACATGTTGGGTAATATAATTATTTTAATTAATATTCACCTATCCTGAAAAGAAAAAAAAAATAATTCCACTTTTAAGAAGGCATAACATTTCTTCAATTATTTTTCTAAATTATTGTTAATAATCTTACTCATATCTTGATTGATTTTTATTCTTAAACAGTTTAGTTCTTTTTCTTCCCAATTATGTTTATATTTATCTTTAAACTTATTTACTAATTGATTTAACACTAAAGTTTCAATTTTATTCTTTAAACTTTCAATTTCCTCATCTATTTTTTTATTAAATAATTTACATGCCCTATAGTTAGTAAAATATCTGCTAAAAAGCTTTAGTTTAGATTTACAATTCTGGTTAATTCAGAATCCATCAGTTTTTTGATTGTTTCTTGTATCGTTGGCTTAGGGTTCAGTCATACCTCTCAACCTCTTATTGAAAAAAATCTGAACAAAGCCTGTTAAAATGAGTGGAGGGTAAAGGCCCACAAAATGGGGGGGGGGGCAAAGGCTCACAAATATTGACATATTTTAAATATTGCTCTTAAAAACTTAGAAGTTACAGGAGTAACAGTTTTTTTTTCCTAATATACATTTTCTGAAAGACATGAAGTCTGAAACTCAAAAGTATGTCATTATTTGGTGACTTCAGTCCTCAGATCATCCTAGTGATTTATCAGAAAACTACACATTTTTATGCGGAAAAAAAACAAAATGTGAGTCAAAGGTCTGGACATTCTACAAAAATCTGGACAGTTGAGAGGTAACTAATAAAAATAGTAGAAAGGACAAGAGACACCCTTACTTTGTGCCTTTGTTTAAACTGAATCCTTGAGAAATATAAGATCAAATTTTAACTTTTGTTTTGGAGTCTCAAAACAGCTTTTTAATATTCCAAGAAATTGTTCTGGAAATGTATACACACTTAACATTTTCAAAAAGTAGTTTCAATCTACAGAATCAAAACCTCTTTCAATATCTAAGTTAATTAGGGCCAATTTCTTGTTCATTCATTTTATTAAATCTAAGATAGTGTTACCCTTTTTAAATTATCATGCATTAATCTATTGACTATAATTCATGTTTGATCTTTATTAATTAATTTATGTACTATATCTCTTAATCTTATGTGAAGATTGAAGTAAACATTGTATATTCTGCAATTAATAATGAAATAGGTCTATATGAGGAAATTAACTTATTGTCCTCTCCTTGTTTAAGTATAAGTGAGATTACAGAAAATTTCCATGAGAGTAGAATTATTTTGCCATTCGAAAGTATCCTGAAAGTATCATTCAGTAATTTTAAAATATTTAATAAAAGTGGCCTATACAATTCCACACTTAAAGCATTTAACTCTAGAGCTTTACCATGGTTCCCTTTTTTAAAGCTTCTTTAACTTCTATTAGGGTAATAGGGTTTTTCAGCAGAGATACTTGTCAGTCATTAAGTTTCTTAGTTTATATTTTTCTTTAAGTACTTATCAATTTTATAATCATCAAGATTATTATTTTTATCTTTATTAAGATCCACATGGAATATTTAAAAAAATATTAAGTATTTCTTCTATGTCTAAAGTAAGCTTATCAGTGTGAGGATTTCAAATATATTGATTTGTGCCTTTTAGTTTAACATCTTCTATTATCTCATCTAAGATTTTTTTTTTAAGTCATTGCATAATTGTGCAATTTTAATTTTTCTAAAGTTATCTCTACTTTATGTATTAAATCTGTTTGATATGTTGTCGTTATTTTTATTATTATTATATAGTTTATTGTTTGTTGTTCAAACCTTATTTTATGTATGTCATTTTGTATTTTTAACAACTCTTAATCCCACTCTTTCATTTTATTACTAGTCCATCTTCCCATTCTATCTTTAATATGCATTTTAAGGAATCCCATAATATGTCTTTACTAATCTGACCATTATCATTCAAAGATACAAAAAATATTGATTTGTTCCTTAAAGTAAATCTTAAATTCTTCTAATTTCATCACATAATTGGATTCTACAAATAATCTGAAATTTTCTTATATCCATTACTATATTAATACTTAGTGCATTATGATCAGATAAAAGACAAGGAATCATTTTAAAATAATTCACTTTATTAAGTAAATCTGTAGAAGCATAAATCATATCACTTCTAGTTTGCGTGCCATGTGCATAAGAATGAGTAAAGAACAATGACATTTTCTGCTTGTACTATTAAATAAACAAAATTATTATTACTAATCCATCTGCTTAGTGCTTTAGATAATGACAGATGTTTAGCTTTCTTCTGTTTACTTGTATCTTCTATTCTAGATAAGCAGTTAAAATCCCCTGCTAAAATTAAACTACCCTTCCAATGACTCTGTACTGAATATAAGTAATCTTTAGCCAGTCCTGCACCTCTTCCAGGGATACAGTAAAATAAGCTAGTATATAGAGTGTGCCATTATATTTAATTATTACAAATGTATACATTCCTTTGGGATCATTAATGGATTCCATGACCTTAGGTATTACAGTAGATTTTCTCCAAAGTATAGCTAAAATAAGCAGATGATAACATTTCATAACATAAGTTATTTAAATAGTCTATCTTTATCAAATGAGTCTCTTGCAATAATATAATGTTTCCTGTGTTTAATTTTAGATATCTCATTAATGATTTTGTTTTGTTACCATTATTTAATGCATTTTAATTGGTAATAGATTGAAACTATCCATATTGTGTATTTAAAATTTGATTTATTTTAAAAAATAATTTATTTGTTTACAGGGAAAGCCCAACTTGGAATGAAGCCAACTTTCAGAGGAGGCCTGGGGAGAAATGTTCCATATGTATGTCTGTGTAATGTGGGAGGAAACTGGAGCACACAGAAGAAACACAAATGAATGCAGGGCAGACATGCAGACTCTGCACAGAAGGCACTCTAGCTGAGAATTGACCAAGAGAACCTTTTGCTGTGAGGCACCAATGCTGCCTCTACACCAATGTGCCATCATATGATACATATGACAAATGTATCCACTATATTAATGTAATTGTGTATATAAGACTGTAATGCATTCCTCTAACATTATCTTAACTTTCTACATTTTTTGAATTCTTCCTTTCTACAAACTGAACTATTATACAAAAGGAAAATCAATGTATACATATGTGATATAAGGAAATATTGCCAGTCCAGCTATATGGAATTTTGTAAATAAGTCTATGTCATTTGTGAATATTGATATGATTTACGCAGAACTGTATGTTATGTAATGAGCTAAAATGTAACCACAGCATGCCCTGCTGATGTAGAAGAGAAATGCATATAAACTATATACCTGTGTAAATGTATGTTTTAATAGTAGAAACTAGAACATAAAAGGGTTAACTTGCAAAACTTCAAAAAAAAAGCTGAAATTGAATTGCTTTACGATTGTGCTACAAAAGTTCTTTCTCATTTTCAGTGTAGTAGACACGAGAGCAAGAAGATTTTGTATTATCTTGAAAGAGAAGTAATTACTAGGTTTAAAATATAAAAGTGTTTTATTGATTTATGACTTCCAAGATCTGCAAACGTCTGAGAGATATGTATTTTTCACACAGACATGTTAAATTCTGTTAGTTTCTGTTTAACATGGAAACTAAAGTCAGGTGACAAGAAGGGATGTCATCCAAGCTAACCCAGCAGTGATATTCAATATTAATTTAAGAACTCTGTCAGAGAGAGACTGTGCATTTTGTATTTTGTCTTTGACCTGGAAACATCCACTCCTCATCACCATCTGCACTCGCCTTGCTCTGTAAGTAAGTTTTTAGGCCATAGTAACTCATTTAGATATAGTTAGGAATATAGTAAATATTAGTTTATATGTTTTATGCATTTATTTGAGACTTCCTGCATTGTTGTTTTAAATACTTCCTGTGATTTTGAACTCTGGAGTAACTGTGTTGATTTACTGAGTATTGTCTTGTCCTTTTATTATTTATTATTAAATATATTTAAACCTATCTTTGTGGCTGATATTTTGAGACATATTTAAGAACTTAGAGTACTTGCATATCTAATTGGTGACACTGTACAGGCCACTCCAGTAGATTTACTTGGTCAGACTACAACTTGGATTAATAGTAACATTGCACAATAGGGTTAGACACCCATTTGTAGGGGCCTTATAGGAGCTGATAAGTAGCAGTTCTGGTGGCAGTGATAACTGTCTTATAGTCTGGGCAGAAGGGGGCATAGCTAGTAAACCTGTGCCAGCCTTCCCCAGGTGTGTGTGTGTTTGTGTGTGTGTGTGTGTGTGTGTGTGTGTGTGTGTGTGTGTGTGTGTGTGTAAAACAAGTCTCAACGTGTGTGTGTCAGCTACTTGGGCAAGGACATGAAGCACTGGTTGGACAGAGAGTGTTAGAGGACTTGGCTTGGAATGCTGACTAAGATCTCAACTCTATAGCTGTGTCAGTGGGGAGTCTTAATGGGGATCTGGTGAAAGAAGCAGAAACCAGCCCCAGACTGACTGTGGTCTCTGTGTGCTCTTAAGGGAAATTGCACTTTACTGTGTGTGTACTTGTCATCTTCCCATTGTGTACATCCCCCACTGTTACAAGTGGTGAGGATTGAGGCTCCTCGATTACTGGGCCAGTACAAGGGCATCGCATATTAACTGGTTGGCAATGGTGCGATATCCACATCACAATATATATGTATAATGCTAAAAGATATATACATATTTTATAGATCTAACAAAAGCTCTGAATTAATTTGAAAAGTACTTGTATCTTAAAATTTTATTTTAAATTGTGTAAGACTCTTAACATGATAAATATCAAACTAAAAATATTTTAGCTTATTAATCTAATTAATAAAAATATGTACAATACTGAGGTCAAAGAGAATGCTTTGTTATTTCAATGGAATCAAAAAAATTGCAGTCGATTTTGCATTCAAAAGTTACAATGTGCTTAATTCAAATACAATTTTCCTTTTTGGGTTCAAACATGTTGAAAAATTTGACTTTTCTTTCTATCAAAATGGATGTACTGATTCAACACTTACACTTCAGCTCTGACTTATGAAATTAGTTATTTCAGGTAGTCTTATTGAATCTAATAGCATACAATATGCAAATAGCTTCAAAGTTCACATGACCAAGCTTCAGATTTCAGCTTTCATGATTTTTGTCTTTCGGCTTTTCCCAGTTAGGGGTCGCCACAACAGAACTCCGGTTCACTAATGATTGGCAGTGGATTTTTGTGGTACTGAGTTGCCAGCCTAATGCCCAACCTTCAAGGAAGGCACACCCATTCATGAGCACATCTACCTACATGTCTTTAGACATCACTCACCCACAGGGAGGACATGCAGACTCCACACAGAATGCGCTCTAGCTGAGAATCAAACAGGAGAACCTCTTGCTGTGAGGTGACAATGCTAACACTGCACCACTGTAGCCCCTTACATGATATTTTTAAATATTTTACATGATTTTCTATATAAGTTATATGAGCTCTTGTACATTCACATTCTGCCATAATCAGGTATATGTAATACACTTCTTTCTTATAAGCAGTTTGTTCTTTAAATATATTTTCCCATCTTATTTGCCCACTAATATTCTACCTTATTCTATGTAACTTTTATTTCTAAAATCCCCCATGAAAGACCTATTTAGTCATCACCTACCTATTAGAGACTACAGTATGTGTATATATTTCTTAACTTACTGATACTGCTCTTTTATTCATTCTGCATATCAGATATTTTATTCCTTCTGCATCTGCATATTATTCATAAGATGTTTATTATTCTTATTAATTCCAATATTACAAGCAATTTTGACTATATATAAAATAATTCCTGCTTGTTCATTTTGCATGTCTATTTTTAGCCATTGTGAACTGTTGTTCTGATCTAAGCTTCACATCCTGATATTAGAATTTTATTATAGCTTGTGAAAACAACTAACAGCACACAACAGCTGCTAATTTCCTATGTAAGCTTCTCATTCTTCTTAATTCTTTTAAACTGTTCTAATCCGCAACAGACACCTAACTTTACTTCTTCCCAATAATATGTATAGCTACAGTTAATAATATTACAGAATAAGCTGTTAACATTCAACAAAATGTTAACAAATCATGTCAGCAACAGCTCAATATAAAACATTGTTATAAGTTTTATCAATACTTCACTTCTGAATAAATATTTTAAAAGAGATGATTTTTAGTAGAATTTCCACATACTGTATATACTTAAAAAAAAAGAAAAATAATGATCCTTCCAGTTTTCACAGCCATCAGTGATGAACTTTGCTATACATTTTCTTCAAAACAGCTCAAGAAGCAGGCGAGAAGTAAGGCAAACATAATTTGAGCATGTTCACACAACTGGAACATTCTTTTGTTCTCAAGATTTTTCAACTGTTATTTGCTTTACAAATGACATGTGAAAGGAATTTATTACACAGAAACAAAGAAAACAGAATCACCAGCACTTTAATGCTTCTAATTAATGAGTTAGATCTGACATTCAGTTAACCCAGTAATGCACATACTAAGCAAAGTTAAACAAATAAAATACAAATCTTAACTTATATAGTCTTAAATTAACAGTTCTACTGCTTATAATTTAATATCATTCTCCTACATGAAGTATTTGTTTAACATTTAGAAATGCATTTATAAGTTTAATGAACTATATTTACATTTTCACTGTAAATATAGTAAAATGGTAAAATTAACCATTTATATTCCTTATCATGAAATATGTTTTAGCTTAAAATATAAATACATACTTATATATGTTTTGAAGCTTAAAGCCCAATACAAACTTTTTTACTTAAATGGTAAATGTATTGTTTAAGAAAATAAAAGTCATGCAATCTGATAATAAAAGTCACTTGCTTTTAAGCTTTTCTTTTAAATTTTAGAAATAGTTTTCCAGGAATTCAGCTCACTCTGTCTCTAGAGGAATATACTGTTCCAATGAATTTCTTCAGTATTATTAAGGATTTTATATTTAATATCAAAAGTTAATGCTTTATCTAGTGCATGTCAACTATTTTAGTTCCTTCAAAAAGAAACAATCTAATCTTTTTAGGATTGATTTGGAGGAAACACCAAAGTGGCTTTAATATTGTTTTTATGTTCTTTAATCAGTGGTAAGTAGGATTTTCCCTTACTCATTATTTTACTGCAATAATCATTGTCAAATCTGACTACATGTTCAACTATTTTAATACATGGGCTAGACCATGCTGTTTTTAATAGTTGATATTTTTTTCTCTAAGCTGGACATAAACTTAACTATAATTGAACATTGTGGTGAGTTGTCCTTTTTTGAAGGTGCTCTCAGGGTTACGTGCCATTTCAGTTCCAAAAGACAATGTTTTAGGTAGATGTAATGTTTTATGTAGCCAGGTTGTTAAAAAGTTTATTATATTGTCTCCCTCATACTTTGTAGGTATACAATAAATTCTAATGTTATTTCATCTGAGTCTATTTTCTAAATCATCAACTTTATCTATAAGCCAGTCAGTTATTCTTCCTTCATGATCATTTAAAGTTTCTTCCATATTGCTGAATTGGGCACTTTTCTGTTTTATAGAAATTTCTAAATGTTCCAACTTCTTTCCGGACTCTTCTTTGACACTTTCTATTTTGTTATCCAATTTGTCCATTTTAAGTAATACATCCTAAATACTAGATATTAGTGACTGGATGTCTTTTTAACAGAAGAATCCTGAGTGCCATTTCTTGAGAGTCTCATGTTGAAGTCATTCTCTCTTATCCAAGCAGATAAAATTCTGACAGTAAAATTACAGCCTCTTAAGAACTTGAATCTCCTACATATTTGTATGTCAAAAAGTACCAGAAATACAAGGTCTAGGGAACTTAATTTTGCCTGTTGCTTAAACAGAACATGTTGGAGAGACAGATTTGTGTCCCACATACTGTCCATCCTATAGAACAGGCATCCCATGCACATGAAGCTGAGTTTGTCTACTACCCAGTTTAAGTGCAACCTAGACCAGTGGATGGGGAATAGGAAATTTAAACCAGGCCTAGCACCTATGTCCCGTTTGGACAGAGGTAGCTTATAAGTGCCTGGCTCTCAATGTCCTGTTCATAAACAGGACATCATTATTCATTCAGGAAAACCTGGCTACGCTTAGAAAGTGCCCACCCCCAAGGTTCATTACCCAAGTAACAGTCTATGAATCTGTGAAATATTTTATCTATTAGTGAATAAAATTAGCTAACAAGTTTTTTTTATTATATTTTCTTTCAAAGAAAAGGTTTCAGTCACAGAACTTTCACCAGTTGCTTATCTTTGTTAGCCATCTTGGCCACACCCCCCCACTTCATTCCTTTCAGTTATCCATTTTAATTGTGTACTACTAATTTTACTCACGCTGCAAATATGCAGTGCTTTGTCCAAAGTCAATCCTGATACTATTGGCAGACTACCTCCATGTCCATTCTTATTACCATTAATGACCATGCAAGACATCAAATGTACACTTTTGATGTTTGTCTTAAGTCAAGCCACATAGGCATATATAGTTTCTTGTTAACCCTGATTACATGGGAAGAAAAATTGGATGGCAAATTCCAATTTTATCTTTGGTTCATAACATTTATTATATTTATCTTTGAGATTTTATATTTGCTTCCTCCAGTTTAAAAGTACACAAATAACTTCACAGTTTCCACTGCTTTAATGAATAGAAAGGTGGCAAGTTCTACCTTCTCAAGTTTCTCTAACATTCTACCCTCGATGAAATACATCTTTAGACTTCTAGATCTATAGTTTCTAGTTTTCTGATGAATGACCTCAAAATATGAAAATAATTTTTGGTTGAAATGGATTAATTATGTACATGAAAATAAATAACTAGTTTAGTAACTTATCAAGAATGAAAGACGGAAACTTCCTTTCATTAAATAATTAAAAAATAAGACTTTAAGCTGAGAAATACAAAAACAAGGTGGCAGGTTGTTACTCATTCATACCATGCTGTTGTCAACATATGCTAGAAATTGTCTTCTTCCAAACCAGTGGTTATATTTGCTTTCTGACACATTAAAATATTGATTTATACAATATATCATATTGGCTAAAAAGTAGGTCAGAAGACAGAGTTGATATTTACAGCTGATAACCTTTATTGCAATTGGTACAAATTAGCGGAAGCCCCTGTGGCATGCCTTCCCTTAAAGGAAGGCCGTCTTATAAAAATTGGTAATGTCACTAGGGAAAAGAAAGAGACCTAAAATGCTGAAATATATTATGAGGTATTTATGAGTAGGTATATTTGAATATTAGGCTTTCTAACTTCTGATGAAGTCATAGGATTTTGACCAGAATATAATTGTACAAATGCAATCGAACATCCTACACAATGACAATGAAATATATCAATAGAAGAACAATCATAAGGAACAGCAAGATGGTGCCAGAGAGCATATATTAGTGTAGATTAAGTACAACTTTTTCATCTACTGCTTGTTCATAGGTTCATAGGTTTATATGTTCATAGGTTTATACTAGGCTATCTGCCCTAAGGCATTTATAAGCCTAGCCCAAATTTTTGTGGCTTACGCCACCCCTTATATGAAAAAATACTGTGCCCATTAGTTTGTTGTGCCTCTGTCCAGCAGTGACACAGAGATGATTCCCGGGGTAAACCTACGATCTCCCATCCACAGGTCTAGATTTCTCTTGAACAGAGTCAGCGAGGTGCTCTGCCTCACATGGACCGGGATTTTATTCCACAGCATAGGGAGTCTCTGAGTGATAAATCTATCCCTCCAGCACATCCTATTTATATCCGTGCTAAGGTTTAAGTCGCTTGCTCTAGTGGTTTTGGTGGATTTGGATTTTTTGAGGTGGAGCATGTCCATTAATTCCGGGTTGGACGTGGCCTTGTATGTCAGGCACATGTCACCTCTGAGCAGACGGTATGCGACTGAATAGAGCTGGAGTTTCTTCAATCTGGCAGCATATGACAGATTTTGGAGTCCCTTTATCCTTTTGGTGAGGAACTTTTGGGGTCTCTCCAATTGCTGCAGATGTCGGGTGAGATACATCCCGAATGGGGCATTGTACTTGATCATTGATCTGATAAGTGAAGAGTACAGGGGAACAATAACCTCACTAGATCTGGATGTGAATCCCTTCATGATCAGGTGGGCAATGTAGAAGGTCTTTCTAACCACTTTAGCAATGTGAGTGTCAAAAGAAAGGCCACTGTCAACCTGGGTCCCCAGGTCCCTGATAACCTCTTCTGTGCTTAGTGGAATGCCACCTATATGGTAGCTTGGGGTTACCTTGTTTTTCCCGAAGGGTATGACTATACATTTTTTGGCTTTTAACTTCAGGCCATGGCTCTGGCACCAGCTATCTGTTTCCGTGAGTCCCTTCTGAAGGATATCCGTGTCTGATGCACTTTCCACTATGGCCCAGTTTGCAGTCGTCTGCAAACTTTGTCAGCCAAAGTCCTCCTATGTTGGCCTGTACTTCTGAGAAGTAGATGCCAAACAATAGGGGGCCAAGGACCGAGCCCTGTGGGACACCACTTGTGACCGGCTTGGAGTCTGACACAGCGCCAGCAACTCTAACCCTGTGGGTTCTGTCCTTAAGCCAGTTTGCAACCCATCTTGTGACATATGGGTTTACATTTAAGCTGGTAAGTTTTTCTACAATACCCGAGTGGGGTATTGTGTCGAAAGCCTTTGCAAGGTCAAGGTAGGCTGTATGGACTGCCTTTCCCTCATCAATGGCCTTGGTGACTGTTTCAAGAAGTCGACCAAGTTCAAAAGGCATGATCTTCCCTTGACAAAGCCAAACTGGGTTGGGTCCAATGTCTGCAAGTCCCCTATATCTTTGTTTATGAGCTCCATTATGATCCTCTCCATAGCTTTGCAGACTAGACTTGTTAAGCTTATGGGGCGGTAATTACCAGGGTCCGTGAGGCGCCGCCTTTGTGGAGTGGGACAACAGTTGCCGTGACGCCACTCCTTGGGCACGTATCCTGTGGTAAGGCTGAGATTAAACAGCTGCCTTATGTGCGGGTTTAATTCCTCATTTAGCTCGTGTAGCACACAGCCGGGGACACCATCCGGTCCCATTGATGCTGTGTTTTTAGCTTTAGAGAGAGCAGCTTTCACCTGCGCATTTGAGATGTCCGGGAGGCTACACTCGGCTGGGATAGTTATCTCTCCTTTAGGGGAGAGGGGTGAAGTTTGCACTGAACCTGTCTGCCAGTATGTTGGCAATGTCTGTGGGTTCAGTGATTTTTGTATCATTTTGGACTAATTCTGAGCATATCTGGGAGTTTCCACCCAGGTTCCTAACATAGCTGAAAAAGGCCTTATGATTGTCCTTTGAATCCATGGCAATTTTTCTCTGAGCTTTTTCTGTGAGCTGCTTATTAGTGTAGTGGTTATGGTTGCAGACTGTGGAAGTAAGTATTCATAGTCTGGATCCCTTAAACTTGGTCAGCTTTTTTTTTTGCCATCATTTGGAATTGTGGAAGTATTTGATATTATGATCACAACACCAGGACTTTCCACTGTGCTGTGGTGGGTACTTTGTGATTTTGACAGCAGCTTTATGCCATGACTTTGAGCTGTTGTTATAGCACTTCTGAATTAATTTCTTTCTTTTTCTTTCTTTCCTGTATTGCTATATCGACAAGAGGCAAGGTGTTTTTAGTGTGCAAGCAAGAGGAAAGTGTATCTGGGTGCTTACTCGATGTGCTCACTCAATGTTATATTGTCGATGTAATGCACCATCACTGCAGTAGACATTTGACCACAAGATTATGAGACATTTGACCCTTGACTAATTGATCAGAACATAGGTTAATTGAATGTTATATGAAATCTCACATTCCCTTCTCAATGCACATACATTTTTCTTTCTTTTTCATCCTCTCTTTCTTGGGAAATCATCACCAACATGAGTCAAGTGGAACAGCTGTTAAGCTATAAATTTAACACAAGAAATTTACTGCTAAACACATATACATACAACATGGTGTACTCTTTTTGCCTTTGAAAAATAAGAAAAAATGTTACTTCATAAATGCAGGATGCCACTCGAGGAATGTTCTGCTGGTACCTACAATGCATATTTAGTGTTTATAGACACTCTATCCTTGCTCCTTATACATCCTGAATACACAACAGATGTGTCTGATACACACAGCCTCATGTCTTATTGCTTGTTTATCTGATCCTGTTGTGTAGAAATCACTCTTGATTTCATGAAATGAAATCTGCTTTTCTTACCCTGTCACAAATTTGTGTATTTATTTGCACTAATAGCTTATCTCCCTTCTAAAAACACTGCTGACAGATTTAGGAAAAACGTGACTACTCAGGGCTGATTGCTGGCACACCCTGCTGCACCAGTAACAGAAACTGGATTTATCATTGTTTATAGATATTTCACCATACATTTTTGATATTAAATTAATTCAAAGTTTACCTGTTAATGGCTTGCTTCATTTTGCTTCCATTTTTAAATTAATAATTGGGCATATCAATATAATTTGCACATGGCTTTGTCCAAGCCACTTTATCTTACAAGATGTTTTGACTATTGCAGATAAAATACATTTTAACTGTTAGAATTACTTTTTGCTGTGCTAATTAATTAAATAGCCAAGTAGAGCTGAAGTTATTACATGAGATATTCCAATGAATTTGGTGGATTAAGTAAATAACAATTGATTAGCTGTGATAACTTATTTACATATCATCACCTTGTTTAAAAGTGCTGATCAAACTCTATTGTGTTCTAAACAGAGCACAAATAGTGTGTTATTTCTTAAAACTTTGTTTGTTTTTGTGCCTTCAAAATGGATTGTAAGCTAAAATTAAGTACTGCTGCAAATAATGCAAAACAAAAATTAGAGCCAGGAAAACTTCCTGAAAGATTAAAAAAAGCTAAAAACAATAACAAACAGACAAACATGAGCCAGTAAGTGTTTTCATCTGATTTCTGCAAGGAGCTTCAACAGACTGATGACCCCAGTTGGTGGTGCCATTCGTAAACAAAAGACTCCTAATTTTTATGCACAGTATGGAGGTATCGAGGTGTTTTCCATAAGCAAGGTGCGGTTAAACAGTTTTTAGAACAGACATGGAATAAGGCAGCTCAGCATTTCAGCAGAGATCCTGCCAAGCACCCTCATGTCCTATACAAGCATGTTAATAGCTGCATAGAAGCAGCTGTACCCACCAAGACGAAATGCAGAACTAAGTAAAAAAAACAAGCCCCTCTAGTGGAATCACAAAATGAATAGGCTGTATAACAGAAGGAAGAAAATCATAGCAAAAATTAGGAGGTACAGCTCCCAGAAAGATAAAAGCACTCTTATCAAACTAAACAAACAACTCAGAGGTCAAATAAAGTCTACCAAAGCCAAATTTGAGGTAATTTTAGCCTCACAGGCCAAGGACAACCGCAAGCAAATCTTTAGCTATGTCTGCAACCTCATAGGCAATACACAATTGTGTGCCAAGATCATTGTAAATGGAGCCACCTATACTGAGCTAGAAGATATAGCAAACCTACTGGTCGACAAATTCAGCTCCAACTTTACCATTCTCTCCCCCCTCAACCTTCCCTCAAGAACTAACATCAAATATAACTCCCCCTGCTATCACTAGAGAACAGATCCTTAATGCTCTGTCTAAGGCCAAGAACACTGCATCAATGGGCCTAGACAATATCCTAAGATGCTTTCTAAATTGCAATGAAACATGACCTATCAGGCCCTCTGGAATTGCTGTTTAACTGTAACCTTTAAACAGGTGTCATGCCTCATGAATGGAGAACAGCAACAATAATCCATCTGCATAACCATAGACATAAGTCTCTCTAGTCTTATATGCAAAGCTATGGAAAGAATTATCATGGAAATGATCAATAATGATAAAGATGTTTCTTGTTGGGAAAAAAAGGGACAGGAATTCAATAATTTATGTAATGTTGCTTAAGTTATATGATATATAGCAACATGTGAAGTATACTGTTTGTTAATGTTAATTTAATACAATTTGATTACTTCTGTATAAATGTAAATTTGTCTATGTCACAAGTGATGATATAGTAAACTTCCAGACACTGGACCCAGCCCAGTTTGGTTTCATCAGGGGCAGATCATGCTTACTCAACCTGGTGGACTACTTTGAGAAGGTCACTAGAGCAATGGATGAGGGCAAAATGGTTCACACTACCTACCGTGACCTGGCCAAGGCATTTGACACAATTCCTCACTTGTGCATTGGTGACAAATTCAAGAAGTTAGTACAAACCCATATGTCACCTGGCTCACAGACAGGACCCGGGAAGTTAAAATTGGGAGTTCACCTCTACAAAGAAGCCAGTCACAAGTGGAGTCCCTTGGGGAATCCACTGCTTTTTGGCATTTACTTTTCTGAAGGCAAGGCCAATGTCAATGGTCTCTGGCTGACTAAATTTGCAAATAATTGCAAATTAGGAGCTGTCATTCAATCCCACACTGACACAAATGTTCTCCACGAAGGGCTGACACAGACAAACAACTGGTATCAGAAACATGGGCTAAAACTAAATGCCAAGACATGCATAATAATATCCTTTGGGAAGTCACCAACCCTTGGTAACTATCATATTAACAACGCACCCCTTAGAGTTGGCCCAGGGAATTAGGGACACACATAGACAATAATATAGCCTTAACCCATCCATCATGTGTCTACAGTATTGAGGAAATCATTCTATGTTGCACAACTTATAAACAAAGGTATGGCATCTAGGTTCAAGGAACTCATTGTTTCACTGTATTCAGCATTCATCAGACCTATCATTGAGCACAGTGTCCCCTCTGGTATGCACCTAACCAGACATATCCAACAAATGGAATGTCCACAGAGGTTTCTCACTAAAAGAATGCAGTGCATACGTAAAATGTTCTAGGCAGACAGTCTAAAGGCCCAATCTCTGTATTCTGTCTCCTACAGGCTGTTGAGAGGAGATCTATGCCTGGCATACAGGGCTTGTCAGGCCCCACTCTGCTGGACCTCTGGCATATCAGCAAAATAAATAGCACCAGAATTACTCATTCTAAAGACTTAAACCTTGCCTGTGATATAAATAAGACCTGTTGGAGAGACAGGTATGTATCCCAGAGACTACCCCATCTTTGAAACAGGCTCCTTATCCATGTGAAACAGAGTTCCTCCCTACCCCAATTCAAGTGTAACTTGGACAATTGGATGGGGAACAGAAAATTCATCCCTGGCTTGGATCCTATATCTCTAATGGACACGGGAAATCTATAAATGGTTCATCTCCCATGCCCCTGCTTGTAAATGTTTTATTTTCCAAGCCCCTACTTACATTTGTCAAGGTTACCAGAATTTGTCAGAGATTTGGGATGCATGGCTAGGCTTAAAAAGGCCCTTGCAGTTGTAGGCCTTGTAAACACCTATGAACCTATTAACCTCTCTGTGTCAGCCTACTTGTAATGCTGCTTTAATTGGCATCTTGTCACAATAGCCACCCAATAAAGTCAATGTACCTATGACAGAAAAAATGCCTCAATTTAAAACCATAAGAAAAAAAGTTGTTTGTGTGTGTGTGTGTGTGTGTGTGTGTGTGTGTGTGTGTGTGTGTGTGTGTGTGTGTGTGTGTGTGTGAGTGTGAGGGGTTATTGATTGTGCTTCATGCAAGCAATGCAAGTGCAGAATATAAGTTGTTGGTTATCATACTCAATTCTTTACCTTCAAGCTATTTTTTTTATCTGAAAACATTTCACTGCCAGCCATCTACAGGGGACAACACAGTGCCAGGAAGATTTATTTTGTATTTTTTTAATTCATCAGTAAGCATTTTTTATTATTTGTCAAGGTCTGTCTACAACAGCACCGCTGTTGCTGTTTGTTTTATTGATTGCTAAATGTCAGAGCACACCCAAATGATTGGATGTTTATTCATTCATACAGCAGCAGACACTGCTGCCAGCATACATCTAAAGGAGACTTGACATTTGTGCACAATTAAGCAGTTATATAAAATCTCTGTCATCATCAGAGTATTTATTGTGAGGCAAGTGACATGAGACTGCTGGATATCAGGAAGATAACAATTCAAAACGTGATGTTTATGTCAGCTGAAATCAGCGAGGAAGTTTTCATTGGTACAGTCAGGAAATGTTGGAAAAGCTTTTGCATCCATCTTCCAAACAAATATATGGAGAATAAGTGTGTGAGAGGGTGTGTCTGATGTGTGATACTTGAAATATGTTATTCCATTGGTTTAGGAAATGAGTTCCCTTAATCGTACAAAATAAACCTCCTCACATGTTCCAGTTGTATTATAGATTGTTTTTCACTGACTCTACTGGCCTATATAAAACTGCCTAAACTTCTACTGGACAGGGGTCTGGATACTTTGCTTAGGCTTCTTTATGAGTAAATTGTACCATGGGTTTTTGGAAAGATTTTTCAATGTTTTTATTTTCATTATTCTCAGTCCAGTTTTTGGTATGTTTTAGTTATAGATGTGTGTGTGTGTGTGTGTGTGTGTGTGTGTGTGTGTGTGTGTGTGTGTGTGTGTGTGTGTGTGTGTGTGTGTGTGTGTGTGTGTGTGTGTGTGTGTGTGTGTGTGTGTGTGTGTGTGTGTGTGTGTGTGTGTGTTTGTAAAGATCTATGTCTATATATATATATATATATATATATATATATATATACATATATATATATATATATATATATATATATATGTGCATGTGTGTGTGTGGGGGTTTATACACATGCATGGACACACACACACACACACACACACACACACACACACACACACACACACACACACACACACACACAAACACGCACACACATTCAACTAAAGGTAAATTGTTAGATTTGGTTTCCAGTGGTAGGGGAGGCTGATTTAGGTAGTTAATGTGTTTTGTTGGGTCTCTTTGTCTTTGCTTTGCTTGTGTAGTGTGTAAACATTTACTAAACTACTTGGCAAGTATGATAAATGTGGCTGGTTTATAGTAATTTTAATGGCACTGATAGCACAAGGGTCAACATAAGCTGGTGATGATGTATCAAGAGGGGATGTGTATTTTTATCACAATTGATACATACGTTAACACATACATATGTACATGCATGAAAAGTAATAAATATGAACATCTATATGGGTTCTATGTGTTTGGATGACTGTTGCTTTGCTCAACAGGCAGCAGTACAGGGATTTCGGTCAGTTGTCCAATTTATTGAACAGACATTTTGTTGGTGACCATGGTGGTGCAGTGATTAGAGATGTTATCTTTGGTTTCCTCTCACAATCCAAAGACATGCAGGTGGATTGGACACTCTAATTTGGCTGTAGGTGTGAGTGGTACAAATGAATTACAGTGGCAGGGCTAGCCACCTGGCAGTATAAACCTTGGCTTGAGATGATTGTCACTGATGAAGTGACATCCCGGCCCCATGTGCAAAATGTGAAAAAGGGGTTTAGGATGGATGGATAGATGGATTTTGTTGGCTGTGTGTTTCATCAAAACAGGTAAGTGAATTGTGTAGTAGATTTGCATGTGGTGTGTGTTTGCAAATCTGTGAAGGTTAGGAATAGAGTGAAGATAAAGTAAGGGAATAGATTAAGCATGTGTGCATGTGTGTGCACGCTTGTTGCGACTGTCATATGTAAATTGTGTAGTGGTAGTGTTATCTGAAGGTTTTTTTGTTATTTAAGATGCATGTGAGGGTTAGGGGTAGGGATAGGGCTAGTGTGTATTATTAAGCTGGAGTAGGTGAAGCTTAGTATAGTAAACTAACATGTGACAAACATTGTAATGCTTACTTAGAAGAACACAGGAAAGAAGACCTGAAAAATGGAGCCCAGTGGCCATAATTAGCACTGATCAGAAAATGTTGCTAGAATTGTTGCTTTTGATGGAAATGGATAGAAACCATGCATACAGAACAAGTAAGCACAGTGATGTGAAAGGTTTGTCAATATAAGGGATATAGTTGGTTGCACAGAAAGAAGGAAGGCAGAACCTAAAATGGTGATGTGTGATGTTACACAAGCTTCTGTTCTGCTGAACCTGGAGATGATAGTAACTATTTTAGAGTGTGGTTTGGGGAAACAAACTTTAGGAAAAAGAGTTCCATAAATTGATCATTATAATTCAGACCAGTGGTAAAATTTAAAATAAAGACTATGAACGACTGAATATATAATGCAGAATTTCCCAGGGGTCCCCTTACTGTTTGGTTTAGTTACAGATGTTGTAGTTAGGGATACCGAGGGAAGTATTATCGGCTAAAAGCAGGTGATAAATAAAGGAATAAGAATATTACTGCTTCTAATTCATGCAACTGATTTAATATTGATGAAGAAAGCTGAAGTATGATAGAGAGTATATATTAAGACTCTAGAAGATATGTTGAGTTGTCTAGGGCTATGTCTGTAAACAACAAAAAATATAAAGATTTCAGTTATAAAATGAGAAGACAATGAGTATACTTTCCCAAAAGACGACTAATACGTTAGATATTAAAATTAGGACCAGATTAAGAATATATCAGCAGAGAGGAGATATGATACAGGAACAAAAGTGTGGGTAGCTTATTCAGTGCTTTCAGAGTGACAGTAACAAAGTTTACTTTTTGAAATGATCATCCACAGAAGTTTGATGGCATATTTAACAGATATACATATCTTACTTTGCAAGTTCAAAAAAATGATGCCTGTTTTAAGTAACCTGGTGTCTATAATAAACATGACGAAGAGGTTTATTGCACAATATTATATACAGATGAGATCTTGGGCTACTAGTATGATAAGCCCTATTGCTGTTCACAAGAAATGTTTTCCCATATTGCACAAAATTATAGATGATTATTAATTTCTTTTAGAGAATATCATACTGGAAATATAAAATACTACGTGGAATGCTGAGGAACAAGAAAATGAAGAAACTCAGAGATGTAAAATGTTTCATGTAAGAAATTCATAATACAAACAAGAGTAAAACGAGTTTAAGTGTAAGGCAAAGTCATGATATATGAAAACAAAATAGTGATTGTCTGTCCCTTATTCATGGATAACATAATTAAAGGAGGCTAAAAGTCAGAGAACACAAGTGCTGGGGGCTTTAAATGTGAGAAGGCAGCTAGACTTGAGCCCTGGAGTATAACTTCATGGAGGGTAATATATGGACAACTCCAGTAAAATTAAAACTATAGTACAAATAAGCTGTAGTTGCAAGTGATTTAAAAAAAAAAAATGAAGATGATGGTACGCAGCTTGATTTTTTTTTTAGTTTCTCTGTTTACTTAATTTTTATACATAACCACACACATAAAATTTATATCATGGCAGCTATGGACCAATGATTTGCATGCAACTGCAAAGCATCATGGGTTAGCAAAAATAATTTAACTCTTTAAAGGAAGAGCTTCTTATTTATATTGTGTTTTCACTACTACATTACCACAGTACAAGCAGAAAATGATTGACTTTAACAATTGGCTAAGTTTCTGGTGTCATTCTAAGGGGATCCCATATCTGTCTGCCTGGAATGACATGATCGACAGACCTCAATGCTTCACCAGAGATGGCCTGCACCTGTCATCCCAGGGATTCCGGATACAGGCCAAGGCTCTTGCCACCCCTATAGTGCCTTATTTAGGCACTGTCCTAAAGACAAAATTACCACCATAACAGCTACAAGCAAACAAAATCTGAGGATTATGCTACTTAATGCTAGAAGTCTAAATCTCAGGATACATGAAACACTTCTCTTCCAACAACTGCATGCAATGCCAGCACTCTGCCTTATCTCTGCCTTTTCCATTTACATGTGTTCTTTTGGCAATGGCCATAAGGACTGAAAGGGGGGAGCTAATGTAAACCCTCTTGGCCTGACCTATATACATTTACTACATCTGAAGAGAGGGAGACTGAGTGGAGAGCTACAGCAAGACAGCATGTGAAAAGACCAAGACTGACCTAGGCTTTGTCTTTTTGCAAGTGTCCTTTCCCAGTGGGAAACATTGCATCACAGTGGCACCCTCGAGGCCATGCTTACCTAGAACAGCAGCAGTATGGACTGAGCTGAAGAGCCTCCAAGTTCCCAAATGCGATCCAGGTGGATCATAAGATCCATGGTGGTTGGGTATCCCCCCGTGATGCACCCACCAACACAATAGCAGTTGGCACAAATCTCTGAAGAGGAACCTTCCTAGCCTTGGTGCATAAGGGCTTGGCCGGTAACTGACAAGGGGACACAGAAAGGGCACATGTAAGTCCCCTCTAAATGAACTACAGACAATGCATGCAGATGCATCACCCTATCTCCCAAGAGAGTCCATTGTCATACTGATATTCATTTGTGTATGTATATATATGCAAGTACATTATGTACATACATACATATATATCGATATACACACATATATACACAGGCATATATATATATATATATATATATATATATATATATATATATATATAGATATATACAGGAAAAAAAACATCAGGGGTTTTGGAGGATAGCTAGTTGATGAAGAATGAGGGGGTGGCTCGACTACAAGCAGAGAAAAAACAATCTGGCTTGTGTATTCATCAAAGTGATACTGACTTATACTTATGTGAAAAACAGTTACAGCAGCTGAGACCAGACAGGTGATAATAACTCACTGCTATATTGTAACTGCACCTATTGCAAATGTGATAATGACCTTCCTTTTAGTACTGCAAAATTATGCAGGCTCAGACAAAGGTGATAATTGCTGCACGTAACCTGTTGACTAGGCATTCATTATATTACCTTGTGCAGCTATTGTGTAACACAGACTCATTATCAGTAAGGAGAACACCTGAGTAATTCAGTAAAATAGTATAACACATATATTACTGAGCCCTTCCTCCCACCTAAATTCCACACATGACTGACAAAGAAAGGAAAAATCCACAAAAAAATATGTTAGCTCCATGCTGGCAGTAGTCAACAAGTGATAACCTTTATCTCACTCATGCAGCTACTAATCACAAATAGAATAATACAAACATAAATGATTTCTTGTCTGCTTATTTTACATTATACTGTTAATTAGTCAGTGGTGTATCTGATGTCTTATATGCTGGCATATTATACTATAATTACATTTCTGTGGTGTATTCTAAGTAATGTAACTGTATGAAATTGTCACACTTAATTTCTATGTTTCCCCAGTAACCCATCCAGTTGTTTGCATTGTGTATGCACAAGCATCAAAATGACATAATAAACTATTTTGCCAGCGGTCACTTCAACAGTCAGACCATGTATCCACAAGCACTTCCCTGATATACAATGAATTATTTTCCCATGTAACATCCTCATTACTATGTCCAGGTATACATGCACCTCAATGAAATGTTTCCCCCAAACAAGCCTTCAGTAACATTTCCTAGTATGTGCAACCACCAGCATGAACACTTCACCCAAGCAACCCCTTCAGTAGAATGTTGAGGTATGCATAATGTCCAAAATTAAACACTTCCCCAAACGAAAAGCATGCAACATTTCCTAGTATGTACAACCACCAAAATGAAGCATTCACCGAAGTGAGCCCTTCAATATAATGTATGCACAGGCACCAGAATGAAAGATTTCCCCAAAACAACCATTCAGTAACATGTCCTGGTATGTACAAGCACCAAAAGGAAAAATTCAGAAACAAACACCTTATGTGCAGGTGGGAAATTGCATCACATTATCTGTTGAGTAGTCATTCATTATATTCCAGGTACAGGAGTGATATAAGACAGAGTCACTACCATCTGTTAGGACAAAGACCATAGTGATTCAGTCAAAGTAGTACAGCACTTATATCTTACTGAGCATTGGATATACCATGGAACACAGTGAAGACAGTCAAACAGTGGAGAAAGTATGGGACAACAATGATGTTGCAAAGAACTGGACGTCCCTCCAAAATTTATGAAAAGACAAGATGATCACTGTTCAGAGAGGCTGCCAAGAGACCTACAGCAACCCTGAAGGAGCTGCAGGATTTCTGGAAAGTACTGGTTGTGTACTACATGTGACACCAATCTCCCATATTCTCCATATGTCTGGACTATAGGAAAGGGTTGGAAGACAGGAGCCTTTTCTTACACAGAAAAATATCCAGGTCAGGCTAAAATTTGCAAAACAAGACATCAAGTCTCCCAAAAGCATGTGGGAAAGTGTGTTGTGGTCTGGTGAGACCAGGGTTGAATGTTTTTGGCACATTCAAGAAGATACGTTTGGCACAAAAGCACCACTTCGCATCACCAAGTGAACAACATCCCCACGGTGAGGCATGGTGGTGGCAGTATGAAGCTTTGGGGTTGCTTTTCTTCAGCTGGATAATGGAACATGGTAATGTCACAGTAAGCATGTTCGGAAGGATATGAAGTCTGAAAATCATATAGTTATTATTCAGTGACTGCAGTCCACAGCACTTTACAAGAAAGCCACAAACTGTACGAGAAACTGAACACACATTTGAGGGATGATAAAATGTTGATGTATGCACAAGCACCAGAATGAAATATTTCCCCAAACGACCCTTCAGTAACTTTTCCTGGTATGTACATGCACCAAAATAAAACATTCACCATAGCAAACTCTTCAGTAAAATGTTGACGTATGTACAATTACCAAAATGAGGAATTCACCCAAGTGACCCCTTCAGCAACATTTCGCAGTTTGTACATGCAGAAAAGTGAGACATTCACGCAAGCGACCCCTTTGTAAAATGTCGAACTATGCACAATCACCAAGATAAAATATTGGCCTAAATTACCCTTTAGCAACATTTCCTAGTATATGCAATCACCAAAATAGAAATCAAAGTCTACACCAGTTGTATTTGAGGTGTTGAATATTATAAGAGAGAGAAAAGAACTGGAAGGGGGATCTTTAGAAAAGGGAAGGAGCACATTACATAGAAGTAAATGGAAATTGTGGGAACAATACATTCATAATAATGTTCAGGTGTAGGAGGAGTGAAGCTTAAGGGAAGGCAGGGATTCAGCAGTTGTCTGTAATGCTGGACTGATGATAGTGACAAAGAAAATATATGTGATGTATATTGTATTTAAATGGAAAATGTTAAAATGATTTGTTTTCTTTTCTGTTAATGTATGCTTGTCTGTGTCTTAAAGTTATAATTTAATAAAGGTGTTTAAATTCTCTGGAATGGTGAATTGCCACTGCAGCCTTCACTTCCTCCTCCCAATGTGACCTGGCCCTTTGTTGCGACCCCTCAGGAGACCACCGTGCTATCAGTCCCTGCAATGTCCACTCGAGCCAAGACCTTGTTGGCATTGTTTGGGTTTGAAGTCACTCTGGTGTCCCGGGATTCTGATGTTTAATTCCTAGTTACTGAGGGAGAGGGCAGCATCACCCGCATCATTGTATGAGAAGAAGTTGAAAATGAAGGGATCCATGTCATGACCACCCATCTCTGGCCTGTGGACTTCCATTCTGTTGCCAAATAAGTGCCTGACTGTTGGTTTGCCCCAGCATACTCTGCTAAGGTCTCAACCCTATTAATCCCAGGTCTGCTTGCAGGACTTCTTCAGACTGACTCCTTATTTCCTAGTCTTTATGAAATTAAGGCTGCCACATTCTTAAAAAGACCCTGCTTCTTGGATCTCCTTTGTTAAAAAAAAAGGGGGGGGGACACCTCCCCACTTAGGATTTCCAATTACTGTGACTCTGAGGAGGAGGAGAAGCTAGTCTTCAACCAGCTTTATCCTGCTTCCTATGTAGATTCGGAGTCTCAAGGCACCCTGGCCTCAGCTTGTCTGCCTTGAAGACCTGTTTGTCTTAGTAATACTTTTTATAGGATGAATGAATCCTGCAAGTGGGAGGCCAAGGAGTTCTCTTAAGCCAAGATCAGATATAGGCAGTTTCTGGGCTTGCCTAAATCCATGTTTCTGGCAATCCGTGTAGACCATGAACTCATGGGTGATGTATTGCAAGATGCTTTTTTGCAGCCTGACTCACAATCCCCATCAATAGGAAGCCTGATCGGTTCTACAAGGTCCTTAAGTCCCATGGATACACACAAGAATCCTGTGGTGGATTCAGCAGTGGTGTCTCTGGATTCCAGTAAGGGACCTTATAGCATTACAACTTGGAACCAACCAATAAATAACAAGGAGAGCAGAGCTCTGTATCAAATCTGTTAAAAAAGACTTGCACCTCTGCTGCTCTGGCCATGAGGGCCCTGAAGTGCCAGTTTCATGTGGTTAAGTATCAGGAGTCCACTGTGGAGTAGCTGAAACAGAAGACAGAAGGCGATCCAGGCTAAGGGCTTAAAGGAGGAAGTGCTGGATTTGTGCAGGTTAGGACCCAGGTGGCTAGGCACTTCATGAAGTGTGGCTGTGATATCCTAGCTGCATCTGGCAGGGCAACTGCTAATAGCGTCCGTGATAAAGAGGTGTGCCTGGCTGAGGGGGGCAACCCCTCCTAGGCCATAATAAAGCAAAACTCCTAGTTGCCCTTTTGGATAAGAAGCTCCAGTTCAGACCCCCTCACTGAAAAGGTGATTCAAAGGATGAGGGAAAAGGAGAAAACTGTGCAGTCTATCAAAGACCTGCTTCAGTTCCCCCCTCCCCCCCATCTCCACACCTACATTAGAAATTGCCATAGCAAAACCCAATCTTTCCCTCTCAAACAAACCAAAGTTAAGATACAGAAAGGAAAGGAGGACAAATTTTCCAGGAAATTGACTGCAGGGTGACCTCTTAGGATACAGTCCCAGGACCCTAGCAGGAGACCACTATGACACATTACAGAACCTAAAAACCACTCAACAAGAAAAAAAGTCTGTATTACCACAGCCAAATAACCAGCGACACTCGTTCTGTATAGAAATCTGTAAATTCTACCACAATACGATGATATGAAGCACAATAAAAATTTTGCCAATGAAAACTGCTGGTACACAGATAAAAATCTGTTTAATTCCACAGCGTTTGTACAATATAAAACACAGCACAGTGTAAACTTCACAAGTAAAACTCCTAGCGCCTCGGCCACACTAGCCTTTACAGAGTAAAATGCTCGCTCTAAGCATAGTAATTTATATTCAATTGAAAACTAATTAATCAATTAACTATTTGAAACACTTTTTTTAAAGCAAAAACAACTTCATTTTAAAACTGTTATAACAAAAATTAAATAAAACTTTGCCAATGACATTCTTTGTTTAGTCCAATCGGTTGCAAAGTATTATATTTCATTATGAAAATAGATTATTTTTTTCTCAATAAATATTTTAGTAAATCTTCATTAGAAAAATACACAGAAATATGTTCCAATACTGTTACTTGTAAACTGTCAAAGTTACCCTTGTGAACTGAATTAAAACGTTCTCCTACACGGTTAGTCATTTTTTTATTTTTTATGTCCCAAACTTCTCTTGCTTTCACCAATATAAAAACAATTACAAGAACATTTTATTGCATATATAATACCTTTAGTTGTGCAAGAAAAACAACCCTGCGTTTGCAACTTTTTCCCATTGATATAATGAAACGTGGGTACCAAATATTGGCAGATAGAACACTTGCCACAAGAACTTGTACCCAAACTTTTCACATTATTTATTATCAATTCTTTAGGTCTGTTATATCTACTATGTACAATAAAATCTTGCATATTACGTCCCCTTTGATAAGATATTCTCAAATCTATATCAGACAAGCTATGTATTTGTCTCCTGATTATTCTCCAGTATTGTTTTGTTATTATAGAACCTCCCTACCCTTCTCTAAGAAAAATCCGGCCTATCCCTCCCGTTTCCCTCTTCAGAAAGTATGTTAGGATGATTGTCTTTGTTCTTAACTCAGTGGGAAGGGATTACCCAGACAAGTAATTTTTATTTTTTTTATTTATCATTTGTTGACCAGGAAAGTCCGACTAGGTTCCACAGAGCCTGTTTTCAGTGGAGGTCTGGGGAGAAATGCTCCAGATGCATGTCTTTGGAATGTGGGAGGAAACCCACGCGAACACAGGGAGAACATGCAAACTCCACACAGAAGGCACCCCAGCTGAGAATCGAACCGGTGAACCTCTTGCTGTGAGGTGACAATGTTAACCGCTGCACCACTGCACTGCCCATGAATAATTATTTATGAATAATAAGAGTCAATTACTCCTTGCATTTTACAAAAGTACCAAGATTCCTGGTCATTCTTCTGGTGCCAAAGCAACAACACCACCTGACTCTTGCCCAGGTATAAAGCCTGTTATCACAAGGATCCATAGAACTGGTACCAGTAAAAGAGATGGGCAGGATTTTACTGTGGACATTTTAACCCAAAAAGAAGATTCTTGGAGAGAGATTCTGGACTTCAAGGATGAACAGATTCCTAGTAGTATGATGATTAAAATGTTGGTATTACAAAACCTGCTATCCGTGGTCTTCCTAAGGGTGCTCATTTTAACTCTAGAAATAAACTATGCCTATTTCTACATTCCTATATTTCAGGGACATCAGCAGTTTATATGTTTCATGTCAGAGGGATTAATTTCTGATTTTGCTCCTTGTACTTTGGCTTGTCTGCTACATCTAGGGTCTTTACAACATACCTAGCCCCAGTAATTGCATTGGCACTCCCTACCAGGATGATTGTTTGGTTCAAGCCACTTCACTGCGTAAATTAACATATCAGTCCAAATCACCATGGACTGTACCCAGAAGGCAAGATTTATCCCTAAATCTCATAAATCCCATTACAGTCCTTCCACTCAAGTTAGCTTCCCAGGTGCAGACTTGGGCTCTGTAGAACAGAAGGCCCTCCTTCCTTAGGGGAAAAATGCAGTTCTTGTCTCAGTACCTAAGCAAAATTGAGAATCTCAACAGCATTTTTGCCAGGGGACTTCATCTGCCTTCCACATTCATACACACACATTCATACTCCTTTCTTGCTCGCATTCACTCACACACATGCAGACAGAAGCAGACACTCAGAAACAGTCAAGCAGACACACACACACACACACACACACACACACACACACGCACACACACACACACACACACACATTGTCTTTTTGGTCCGATAACTGCCAATCATTAGCTTACCAGTAATCCGCTGTGGCGACCCCTAACCGGAAAAAGCCAAAAGACAAGACCAAAGGAAGCCTAGTGGTTGGGAACTTATGCAATATTCAAAAACGCTACAGATTTCTGTGTCATATTTTTGGTCTTCTTGTCTCTTGAAACTACCTACGGCAGATGACTGAAGTTCACTAAATAATGCCATACATTTGACTTTCCGACTGCACACTTACTAAAAGGGTTGGGAGAGAGACGCAAGTGTTTTATGTACCTTGTCTTCATTTTTGCATAATAATTTAGTCAGTCTTGTATGTCTTTATCTACTAAACCTTCTTTACCCCATTTATTTAAAACTTGCAAAGCACATTCCTTTTCTTACTGTATCATCATCCTGTAAAAAGTGTACCCTAGTCCACATAGATGGCTTTAGGCATGTGCGAACCCCGCGGTCTCTGGGGGCATTCAAGGGGAAAACAAAAGAACATAATTTTGGGGGTGGAGGTGTGACACAAGTGGTGGCTTGGATTGCAGAAATCTGATTGGCTGCCACCACTTACTTTAGCAACAACTTTAAAAGAAGATTTTCTAATAAAAGTTTTGTAAGCACAATGTAAAAACATGCTGAATAGTAACGGAATAAGATAAATTACAAGTTCAGTTTCGATTTCAGCGTGTTTTACATTAAACTCAGCTACAAACATGCAATAGAGTTTATTGAGCTTGTGGAAGGCACTAGGGGGTAACAGCTTGTATTTAGTATCTTCTCATGGCGCTCTCGGTGTTAAGCACAGAGGTGCCATGAGAAGGTACTCGGGGTTAATGAGTTAAAATGGAGAACATCGACATCTGTGCAGTGACTGAGACCTGGTTCAAGGTTCCGGAGAGTAGCCCAGCACTACCAGACTATAATTCATAGCACACTTTTCGGCCCCTAAACCTGGACAGAAGCACTAAAGGTGGTGGTGTCTCCATATTAATAAAGGATATGCACAACTCCAGATGAGTAGCCCAACATAACGCATCAGAGATATGTCAGGTACAACTAACACTGGGTAAAACTGCAATCCAGGTTGTAGCCTGCTATAGATCCCCCACCATGTCCCAAGACTCCCACTCCACATTCCTAAATATACTGGAAAATATCAGGGTGCAACCCAATACCCTTATACTGGGAGACTTTAACTACCCCTCCATTAACTGGGAAAATTACTCATGTATCAACACACTTGCTCAATGTTTTCTGGAATTCATTAATTCCAATGCCCTGGACCAACACATTCTTACCCCCACCAGGGGTAGAAACATCCTTGATCTGGTCATTACAAACTTGGGTGACCGCTGATCTACACCAGTAATAAACTCCTCCCTGGTCAGATCTGACCACAAGCTAATCACCATGGATTTCCACTTCCCACCCTCACCCACCCCCAAAGGAAACCACTGTAAAAAACTTCTCCAAAGCCAATTTTGGGCTTCTAAAAACAGAGGTGGCTAGCTTCACGACACCCATGCAAATGGAAAATAGGTGCATGACTGCTGAATCATACACCAATGCCCTGTATGAGCACATACACAAGTGCATGGAATGGACCATACCAAACAGAACCAAGACACTCTCCTCCAAAAAAGGAAGCCAATCTGGTGGTCCCCCACCATAAACAAACTCTACAAGAGAAGGAAAAAAAACTGTTGCAGAAAAGGGTGCAGTCTCAAGATTGGAAAAACTCCTTTGTTAACCTCAGCAAAAAACTGAGATCCACCATCAAATCCTTTAAAGCTAGCCATGAAAACAAAATTGCTGCAAATTCTAAAGACAACAACAAGGCATTCTATAGTTATGTCAAGAATCTACATGGCAATACTCAGATTTGCTCTGAGTTACAGCACAATGGCAATACATATACAGACAGAACCAACTGATATTGCCATCGTATTGGTTGACTGGTTCAGTGCAAACTTTACCCCCTTTTCACCCCCTAAAGGGCCTATCACAATACCTGAGGAATGCCATGTCCCTATTATCATGGCTACATGGGAAAAAAACACACTGTTCAAAGCCAAGAATACAGCTTCCATGGGACCTGATAATATCCCTGGCTGTGTTCTACATGAATTACAAAGTGAACTGGCACCACCCCTGGGTACCCTGTTTAATCACAGCCTCATTTCAGGCTTTTTTCCTACCAAATGGCACACTGCTACAGTCATCCCACTCCACAAAGGGGGAGCCACTACAAATCCTGGGAACTACCGCCCCATTAGCCTGACGAGTCTGATATGTAAGGCTATGGAGCGCATAATCATGGACCTTAGAAATAAGGCCATAGGGAATCTCCAAACTGTGGACCCCATGCAGTATGGCTTTGTGAAAGTTAAATCATGCCTGCTCAACCTGATAGGCTTCCTCGAGTCTGTTCACCAGAGCTGTGGATGAGGGCAAGGTAGTTCACACAGCCTACCTAGATCTTGCCAAGGCCTTTGACACCATCCTTCACTCAGGAATCATAGATAGACTCATTAAACTAGGCATAAACCCCTATGTAATAAGATGGGTTGCCAACTGGCTTACTGCTAAAACCCTCACTATGAAATAGCAGACTCCAAATCTGGCTACCGACCAGTTACAAGTGGTGTCCCACAGGGATCGGTCCTAGGTCCTATCCTGTTTGGCATCTACTTCTCTGAAGTTCAAGCCAACACAAAGGGACTCTGGCTGACCAAGTTCGCAGATGATTGCAAACTGGGAGCCATTATTGATTCTCCAATTGATGTAGACATTCTACAAAAAGGCCTCACTGACAACAATGACTGGTGCCAGAACCATGGCCTTAAGCTCAATGACAAAAAGTGCATTGTCATTTCTTTTGGGAAAAATTTGGTGCCCATGAACTACCACATAAGCAGTAGTCCACTAAACACTGAAGGTGTGATAAGAGACCTGGGGACCCAGGTTGACAGCAACTTCTCCTTTGATAACCACATTGCCACTGTAGTCAGAAAGTCCTTCTATGTGGCACATTTCATTACAAAAGGTTTCTCATCCAGGAAGAAAGAGGTCATAATCCCTCTCTACTCATCCCTCATTAGATCTATTATAGAATACAACACCCCATTTTGTATGTACCTCACTAGACACCTACAGCAACTGGAAAGGCCACAAGAATACCTCACTAAGAGGATCTTAGGGCTTAGACACATGCACTAGGTGGACAGCCTCAAAAAACTCCAGCTATACTCTGTCTGTTATCACCTACTTAGAGGCAATCTCTACTTGACCTACAAAGCCATGTCTGACCATATGCTACATAGGTTCATAGGTTCATAGGTAGGTACTAGGCTATTAGCCCTAGGGCCTATATATGCCTAGCCAAAAAGGTACCCTGGCTTTCGCCACCCAAGAAAATTATTTTCCCGTGCCCCTGTCGAGCAGAGACAAAAATGTGATCCCTGGGGTGAATTTCCTATTTCCCATTCAATCATTAATATTTTCCTTGAAGAGTGCTAATGAGGAGCTCTGTTTGACATAGATAGGTAGTCTGTTCCAGAGTATGGGAAGTCTCTGGGCCAGGAATCTATCCCTCAAGCATGTTCTGTTTATTGTGGTAACAAGGTTTAGGTCCCTAGAGCGTGTAGCTCAAAGGGAATGGGATTTCTTTAAGTGGAGCATGTCCAACAGCTCTGGGTTTGACATAGCTTTGTATGTTAGGCAGAGATCGCCTCTGAGTAGACAATATGCGACGGAGTAAAGCTGGAGTTTTTTGAGACGGTCTGCGTAGGGCATCTGTTTGAGGCCAGTAATCCTCTTTGTGAGGTATTTCTGTTGCCTTTCCAGTTATTGTAAATGTCTTGTGAGGTACATACCAAAAGGGGCATTGTACACTATAATGAGTCTAATGAGTGATGAGTAGAGGGGAACAATGACCTCTTTTTTCCTGGATGAGAAACCTTTTGTGATGAGGTGTGCCACATAGAAGGATTTCCTGACTACTGTGGTGATGCGATTATCAAAGGAGAGACTACTGTCCACCTGTGTCCTAAGGTCTCTTATCACACTTTTGGTGTTAAGTATACTACCACTTATGTGGTAGTTCATGGGTACAAAGTTTTTACCAAAGGGGGTGACAATACACTTTTTGGCTTTGAGCTTCAAGCCATGGCTTTGACACCAGGCATCTGTCTCAGTGAGACACCTAAAGAAATCCCAATCCCTCCATGTCACATGCTCCAGGGACCTTAACCTCATTACCACAATAAACAGAACATGCTGAAGGGACAGGTTCCTAACCCAGAGACTTCCCATACTCTGGAACAAACTTCCCATGCACGTCAAGCAGAGCACTTCACTGGCCCTCTTTAAGAGCAATCTTGATGAGTGGGTGGGCAATAAGAAGTTTACCCCAGGATCACTTCAGTGGCCTTGCTTGACAGGGGCATGGGGAACTAACTTTGGGCAGCATAATGCCAGGGAATCTTCTTGGGCTAGTACACACCTATGAACCTATGTGTTAATTATCAGTGTGGGGTATTCCACTTGCAATAACTAGCTTGTCTTTCTAGGAAGTAAGAAAATACCATTGTCTATACATTCATGTAGGTAGAGAGGCATTATGGATTCAGTCTTTAGTGATGCATGGTAGAGATTTTCAGCTTTGAGAAAAAAAAACAGAAGTCTATTCTTGTCAAAATGCAAAAACTCAAATGTTTTACACCAAAAACTAAATTTGTTATTCTATATGAGAAGGAAGTTACATCCCACTCCAAAGGTATGCTGCTTATACTTGTTTCATAACATGACTGTACACTTTAACATTCATCTAGGCTGCTACCAGTTAATGCAGATGTGACCTTTTTATGTTTTCTTGAACAGGGCACCTCAGGAGTGAACAACCATTCCCAGCATCACAAGAACATGTGCACAAATCTCTGGTGTGACAATAGAAACCACAGCCATCATATGCTCTTAATGTGAAATTTGATATATTTCATTCAGCTGATTCTGTGTCTTTTCCTTCCATATATACTACCTATCAGTCATTTCTTTTCTGTTCTGCTAATACCGTTATTCATACGATGCTCCACATATTGTACCCCATATGGACATGATGAGGGTGCCCTTGCTCTCCAATAAAGTTTTTCCTGCCACTTTCTATACTGTTGTTGGCTACTGGTGCTGGAAATGAGAGCCAGTTAGTTGAACAGCTGACATACAGACACCCACAGGGTAACGTTGTTTTGCAAGCAGCCTAACACAGTGTTACCTTGCTGACCTGATGCATATACGCTTAATCAGTGTGCAATATACTAGCTCAGTGGCACATGACCACCTTATCTTATTCTTCAGTTCCTGGGTACAGTGCATGAACACTACCTGATGTGACCAGGCAAACACTTAATAAGTGGCAGTATAACAGTGGATTGAATTTGGTCAGCCACCTAGGATGGCTGCGTCAGCATTGATCATTCATGCCCACATGTCCCTTACCAGCTACTTAATTTTCTGGCTTGCTTGATTATCTTACATAATATGATTCATAGTCAGTGCTTTAATCCTCTGCCTCATAAAGCCAGCTATTTAATTTTGTTTCTGTTCTGAGTTTAATTAATTTAAAATGGCTTTTTTTCATAAATAATGCATAAACTTCTGTGCTAACTAAATTTTGCTCTGCAAAATTATATAATGTTCTGTTACCTTTTGCCCAACATGTCCTTCCATCCTTCCTTAGGGAAATAATGCAGATATATTTTAACAGCAATGATTGTATATATATATATATATATATATATATATATATATATATATATATATATATATATATGAGGATGACTACCAGTCTGTAAAAGAATAAATAAGACTGACATATTATTCTTATTGTAGAAAATATACTCAAGTAGATATCTCAGAGAATTCATACACACAACAGAATGGATAGCAAAACTTAATGATATTTGTCACATAACATGTTCACATTATTCACAGGGTCAAATTTATTGTTTTCAAATTAAACTATCATTGCAGTGACTGATACCATACCAAAAGCAACTCTTAAATCACATCTAACAGTGACCATATAGTAAACGTCTAAATTTTTTTATATAATTATTTATCTAAAAGACATTTTGAAATATGAAATGGAACAATTAATATAGGATGGAAGATGTCAAAGCAGGCTCATAGCATTTTCTGATATAAAGTGTGGTGTGTGCAAAAAATATCACAAGATGAAGTACCACCTTGGAAAAATCATCACAATGAGCTATTTGCAAAATTATTTTTCAGTTAAGTAGAATGTAGTATATGTAATTGCATCTAATAAAGTTTCACCAAAGCATTTAGTCTAAAGGAAATAGGGTCAGTACAAAGACCTCGGAATTCAAATAGTTAAAAAGTGCATCTTAAATATAATAATTTCATGAAATTACAGGAAAACATAAAGAAATGATACAAGCGTATGTGTACGCCATGTTATTATGGGACACCACTGTCCAGTCCCAATGTAGGACGCTGGCTCATTTACACTGTCGTAAATGTTATACTCATCTGTTAAATCACTGAATACTGAGGAAAGAAATGTTTCTCCCCAAAACTGGCCATCTTTACCCTGGTTGTTAGTATATTTTCAAATACTGTATAAGTTAATATTCAAATGAACCAGACCATCATTCCTTTTTTATTACTTGAGCTATTCCACTTACTTTATGGAGTCCAGGAAACACAATCAGTAATGCCCTCTGAAACATCAGAAAGGATGAAGTTCTGAGCCCAGGGTCAGCAGGGTCAGCAATATGCATCTTCTGATGATGCAATGCTTGTAGAAATTCTCCATTATTTTTCCTTTAGTTCCTTCAGTCACTATTCTGGAAACAATATTTCAATATTTTCTAAAGCCTATATTTGCTGTTAGCTTTGCATCATTAGGGGATCAGTAGTTCCCATATTATGGGGTGTTATATTGTAGCATGTAAAAATGATTCATTTAATTTTAAATATTATAGGTTTATAGGTAAGTACTAGGCTAGCTGCCCTTGTTTGCCATTTTGAGCCTCGCTAGTTTCCTTTTTTGTGCCAAAAATAACATATCTCATTTGGTTATAGATTGGTATTATCTATCCCAAAGTTGATAACTATATATTACTCCTAGTAAGAATAACCTGATTCATACCACATATAATTTGAGGGGCGGCCACGGTGATGCAGCAGTTAGTGTTGCCGCCTCACAGCAAGAGGTTCTCCAGTTCGATCCTCGGCTGGGGTGCCTTCTGTGTGGAGTCTGCATGTCCTCCCTTTGGTCGGGTGGGTTTCCTCTGGGTGCTCTGGTTTCCTCCCACATCCCAAAGACATGCTATAGGTGGATTGAACACTCTAAATTGACCCTAGGTGTGAATGTGTGCATGTGTGTGCCTTCTGTTGAAGGTTGTGCACCAGGCTGGCAACTTGATGCCGTAAAACTCCACTGCCAGTCATGAGCAGATAGGTGATTCACTGTGGCAACACCTAACCAGGAAAAGCCAAAATAAGAAGAAGAATACCACAGATAATTTGAGAGGACCCATGCATGGGACAAACCATTTAGGAGCTGCCTCTGTCCATTACTAGTACAGAAAGTAGTCCTGAGGTAATTTTTCTGTTTCCCATCCACAGATCTAAGTTGCACTTGAAAATGGACAGGGATGAACATTATTTTATATTGGTGGGGTGTGTGTTCCACATCAATGGTATCCTCTGCAAAATATATCTGTCTCTCCAAACTGTTCTGTTGCTGTTGCAGAACAGGTTTAGATCCCTAGACTGAGTATTTCTGATGACATTTGACTTGCTGATGTGGAGTAAATCCATCAGTAATGGGTCAGAGAATGTTTTGTATGCCAGGCACATGTCACTTCTTAGCAGTCTGTAGGATACTGAGAACAAGACAGGGCTTTGAGTCCATCTGTGTAGGGCATGTTGTTTAGGCCTTGTATCCTTTTACTAAGGTGTCTCTGTGGGTGTTCTAGTTGTTGCATATTTCTGGACAGGTACATGCCACAGGGGGCATTGTATTCACTTATATTTAATGATTGGCCAAGTAAGGGTTGAGTAAAAGGGGATAAAGACACACCTAGATCCAGACACAATCCCTATGTTTATAAGCTGTGCAATATAGAAGGACTTTCTTACAACAATAGACACATGTTGGTAAAAAATTAGGCCACTTTCCACATACATTTCCAAATCCAAAACAGCTGGGTCAGCCCTTAATGAAGTATTGTCACTGTGGTAATTCCATGGGGTAGATAACTTCTAAAAGGATATAATATTGCATTTTTTGGCATTTAGTTTCAGACCATGATTTTGACATCAGTTATTTATTTAAGACAAACCTTCATTCAGGATTGCTAAGTTATTTGGTGATTCAATGACTACTCCAAGCTTACAGTTAAATGCAATCACAGTCAGCCAGAGCCCATTGGTGTCGGCTTTTACTTCAGAAAAGAAGATGCCAAACAGGACAGGTCTCGGCAGAGAAGTCTGGAAGACTCCACTTGTGACTGGACTCTTTGAGGTAATAACTTCCACTGTTTTGATTATCTGAGTCCTGTCAATGAGCCAGCTGGCAATCTAGCTGGTGAAATAGGTGTTTATTCCCAGTTTATTTAGCTTTTCTACTATACCAGAGGGGAGAATTCTTTCAAAAGCTTTGGCCATTTCAATGTATATTATGGGTACCATTTTGCCTTCATTCATTGCTTTGGTGAACTTTTCAAAAAAATCCAAGTGGTTGAGTAAGCATGGCCTGCCCTTGATGAATCTTAACTGAGACAGTTACAGTGTTTGGAGTTTCCCTATGTCCTGACTGATTATCTATATACATCCCTGGGATCCCACCTGTGTCCCTGCCGGACAGGGTAAACAGGTGCTGACTTTGGGGGAACGTGGGCAAAATTCTTGGCTAGGCTTCTAAGGGCCTCTGGGCCAATAGCCTAATATCATCCTCTGAGCCTATTAATTCAATGATAACACTTTCCATGGCTTTGCATATGATGCTAGTCAGACTTATGGGGCTGCATTTGCCTGGATTTGTGGGAGTTCCTCCCTTATGCATGGGAATGGCTGTAGTTGTATACCATTCACTTGGCACAAAACATGTATGCAGGCTGACATTGAACGGTGTTGCTAAATTGTGCTTCATTCTATTTAATATGCATTTAGGAATAATGTCAGGACCCATCAATGCAATATTTTAGCTTTTGATAGCATTTTTAGGACTTGGTCTTGTGTGATAGCTGGAAGTGAGCCATTTTCAGGTATATCTTGAGGGGACAGGTGGAGGGGAGAGGTAAAATCAGGGCTAAATTTATTGGCCAGTAGGTTAACTATATCTCCAGTCTCACAACAGATGACATCATTCACAATAAGCTCAGCCCAATGCTGCATTGTGCTTTTGAGATTATGTGGCTAGCTATTTTAGCTTCCAATTTGACTTTCCTGGATTTTATTAAGCTGTTCAGTTGTTTGTTTATTTCAGTGACAGGGGTGTTAACATTCTGGGAGTGACTCTTCTTACTTTTGATGAAAATTATTTTCCTTTTATTATAAAGATTGTTGATATTAGGGTTCAACCATATGGGTTTGTTTCTGGGGTTTACCCTGTACTTGTTCATATGGGTTGCAGTCATATCTGCAGGAGATAAGAAAGGGAATAATTACTGCTTAGTGTGATGGTGTACACTTCAGTGTATTCATGGATTTTTCTGGGTTTGTTGGGGATTATCAGTTAAGAGTAAGTTGCTTGTCTTAAAGCAGTTTCCAAAGGTACCTTGGGTAGAAGGGATCTCTGGTTTCAGTTTTATTTCAAAGCAGACTGTTTTATGATCAGACCTAACAAATGATGGAGATATGTAAGGGATTGTGCAAAATGCTCCCATATTAGTAAGGGCAAGATCCTATTTCCCCTAGTGGGCACTCTTGACTAATTTTTACCTGGCAATTATATTGACAAAGTCCAGGAATCTCTGTAACTGTGTACTAGTGGTGGTGTATTTTTCCCAGTCAATAGTTGGATAGGTTAGATCACCTATGAAAATGGTATTGGGTTTAATACCAAGTGATTCTAGTTCCTGTAGATAGGTGTTGTGGCTTTTCCTGTGTCATAGAGGGAGTTCTATAGCTAGATAATATATGGTACAAGACATTTGTGATGGTTATTGGGCATGAAGAAGCTCTAGTGCATCATGCTGCTTTACCAGCCTTGATGTGAGTATGATACACTTCTACATTTTTCCCACCTGTGCAGTAGCTGTTCTAAATGTGTGGAAGGCATTACAGCCCAGCACAGCCAAAGTGCTCATCAGTATTTTAAGCCACGCATCAGTCACTATACAGATGCCAATATCTTCCAGAGTTTGAAGGGCTTGTATGGGGTGGAGTTTCTTGGTCAGGTTCCTAGCGCTGATCAGTAACACCTTTATATTTTTCTCTTTTGTTTTGATATTTTGGATAGGTTTTTCAAGGCAGCATTACCATAAAAAGGCACTGCGGTGGTGGTGGACAATGCCTTTACCAATATTTGAAAACCTAGAGGGGACAGATGCAGGCCATCCCTAGTGAATCAGTGTGGTCTGTCGATCATATCCTCCCAGGCCTACAAATAGAGGACCCCCCTTTGAATGAAACCACAAACTAAGCCAATTATTGAAATCAGTTTTTTTTTCATATCACACATCATCTAGGGTGAAGTGAGAATGCTGCTCAGTACTAGGCTTATACCAGCCTTGAACGCATAGTCTGGGAGCTCCATCATGTCTTTCTTCATATAATCCAGGGAGGTACACCTCAAGTCACTGACAGCAGTATGAACCATGACAGTGTCATACTGGTACTTGTTGCTTATGGACTTGAATACATACGTGATCTGACTGATCCTGGCACCAGACAAGCAACCAACCATCACTCTTTCCTTGCTCAGCCTGGTAAGAGGCACAGCTGTATGTCTTACAATGGAGTCAACTATAACAAGAATGTTTGTTTGGGTTGATGCCTGCCTTACAGGTTCAGCATTTGTGACTTTGGAACTCCTTGCTCTATGTGAAGAAGTAGGCTTAATATGCTAAGTGTGCTTTGTCCCTCTACTACTACCACCTAGGAACGCAATTTGTAAGAGATGCAATTACATTAAGAACCTAGAGTCAATGCTGTCTCCCTCACAAGACAGTATATTTGGTACTGAGAAGGATGTCAACACAAAACACAAACACCACACCTCAAACACTACCCACACCTACACAACACACACCCACATATGTGGAGGTTCTCAACAAAAACATACCCAAACAAAAGAGACCTGCAAGGCAAAAACATGAACATGAACTCAATTGCTCACCACACCGCACACCACACATA
Organism: Protopterus annectens; assembly: GCF_019279795.1. Classification (NCBI taxonomy): domain Eukaryota; kingdom Metazoa; phylum Chordata; order Ceratodontiformes; family Protopteridae; genus Protopterus; species Protopterus annectens. The sequence continues at coordinate 360,372,009 of NC_056728.1, forward strand.
GTCCACACACCTGTGTCTCACAGCTACCAAGGCCTAAGCATAAACACAACATATTAATCATAGGAGACTTCATTGTGAGACACACAGATGTGCCCCTCACCAGGCTAGATAAGGACAAATTCACGGTTAGTTGTGTGTCAGATACCTGAATTCCCCATATCACCCATGCACTCAATTCTCTCAACAGCAGGTACTCTTATGACTCTGTCATAGTCCATGTTGGTGTGAATGACTTGAGACATACCTCCCTGGACTATATGAAGAAAGACATGATCGAGCTCGCTGAATATGTGTCCCAGGCAGTTATGTTTCTAGCCTTAAGCAGCATTCTACTGTCACCCAGAATGATGCCTCAATACAAACAGAAAGCAATTGACTTTAACAATTGGCTTAGTTTCTGGTATCATTCCAAGGGGATCCAGTACCTGACAGCCTGGAAAGACATGATTGACAAACCATGATGCTTTGCCAGAGATGACCTGCATCTATCTCCCTTGGGCTTCAAGCTTTTGGCAAAGGCAATTGCCTCCCCGATAGTACCTTTTTTAGGGAATGCCATGAGGCAAAACTACCAACATGAAAATTTCATCAAAATGCAAATTAAAGGTCATGCTGCTAAATGCTAGGAGTCTAAACTTCAAACTGAGCTCATTGCCAGCATTCTTAACCCTGAAAGATGCTGACATTTGTGCAGTCACAGAAACTTGGTTGAAAGCTATGGAGAGCACCCCAGCCATACCAGGTTACTCACCAATCATACATTCAGACCCCAAACCGTGGGCAGCAAAGCAAAAGGAGGTAGAGTTGCAATATATATAAAAGTCATACAACCCTCCAGGCTGGTCAAACAGTATGATGCACAGGAGACACACCAGGTGCAGTTAACCATTGACAGGACACTACAGGCCCCCAACTTTGATTCAAGATGCCCACTCCACCTACCTGGACGTCTTCTGATCTATCAAGATTCAATCCTTTACCCTGATCTTTGGTGACTTTAACTATCTAACCATTGATTGGAAGAATTGCACATGCCAAAACACAAGTGCCCAGAGATTCCTTGATTTCGTCAATGCAAATCTCTTATGTCAGCTGTCTGACTCCCCCACAAGAGGTGAAAATATCTTGGACTTGGTAATAACCAACATGAGTAACCACTGCAGCATCCCTACAGTGTCATCCTCCCTGGTAAGATCCAACTAAAAAGCAGTCACTTTCGAAGTCATGATCTCCCCTGACCCCCCACCCCCAGCTAGGGTCAAACAAATAACTTCTCCAAAGCTGATTACAACCTCCTGAGGGAAGGTATAAACAGATTTACAGCCCCTTCCCCCACCATGGAAAATGGCACATACGTCCAGACTTACACCAAAGTACTATATTAGCATTTATATAGCTGAATGGAATCAGGAACACCCGAAAGGACAAAATCCTGCTCCTCAAGGAAGAGTAAACCTGTCTGGTGGACAGCTGCAATAAATAGACTCTATAATCAAAGGAAGCAAAAATCACTGTCCAGGATCAAGGAGCAGGTGCCTAACTTGAAAACAATCTCTTCTTAGCCTGAACAAGCAAATAAGAGCACTAGTGAAATCCTCCAAAAGCAAACTTCAAGTCCAAACTGGCCAAATATACTAACAACAATCACAAGGATTTCTTCACATATGTCCGCAGTCTCAAGGGAAGCACCCAGATCTGCTCAGACCTGGTGGCCAAGGACATCATATACACAAACGTTATAGATATAGACAACCTGCTAGTAGACAGGTTCAGTGAAAACTTCATCCCTCTGTCCCCCCATCAGTAAATCAGGATATCCCCAGCACCTGCCCCCCTCCCCTTATCTCTAAGGAGCAAGTCATCACTGCCCTCTCAAAGGCAAAAAATACAGCCTCCATGGGACCGGATAACATCCCAGGCAGCATCCTACACAAATTCAGATAGAAAGTCATAGCACCATTAGGCACTCTATTCAAACAAAGCCTAAGTACTAGCTTCATTCCAGCTGAATGGAGGACAGCCACTGTCAGCCCTTTGCAAAAATGTAGAGCATCCACCGATCCAGGAAATTATAGACCCACCAGCCTAACTAACCTGATCTGCAAGGCCATGGAGTGGATTATCATAGACCTTATTAACAAGGACATCGGCAACCTCCAAACACTCAATCCTACACAGTTCCGTATCATTAAGGGGAGGTCATGCCTGTTAAGTTTGGTCGACTTCTTTGAGACAGTCACCAAAGGCATGGACGAGGGGAAGATGGTGCAAACCACCTACCCTAACCTGGCCAAAGCCTTCAGTACAATTCTGCACTCGGGTCTAATTGATAAACTCTCTCAACTACACATCAATACATATGTTACTAGATGGGTAGCAAACTGGCTCACTGATAGAACCCACCTAGTTAAAATAGGGGAAGTTACAGACCAAAACCAGTGGGCTATGGCTGACCAAGTTTGCAGATGACTGTAAGCTGGGTGCTGTCATCAATTCCCCTAGTGATGTGGACATCCTCCAAGAGGGTCTCACCCAAACAAATGACTGGTACAAGAAACATGGCCTCAAACTGAATGACAAAAAATGCACCCTCATCCCCTTTGGGGAGAGTGACATCCCCACAAATTATCACATTAATAACAAGGTCCTAAGCATGCAATCAGTCATTAGGGACTTGAGCTCCCAGGTTAATAGCAAACTGATTTTTGACCACCATATTGCCTCCATTGTACAAAACGCTTTCTACATGGCCCACCTCATTAGTAAGGGTATCTTATCTAGTGACAAGGTTGTCATAACATCCCTGTATCCTTCCCTTATAAGACCTATTATTGAGTACAATGCCCCTTTTGGCATGTACCTCACAAAGCACATGCAGCAGTTGAAGAGACTACAGAGGTTTCTCACCAGGAGAATCCAGGGCCTCAAACATCTACCCTACACAGATAGGCTAAAGACCCTGTCCTTCTACTCCATCTTCTACAGACTCCTCAGAGGTGACCTCTGTCTGGCATACAAAGCAATCTCAGACTCTGTCTTGATAGAACAGCTGCATATCCACAAGTCAAGATCCACTCGAGTAACCCACATGCATGACCTCAACCCGGACTGTGACATCAATAGTACTTTTTGCAGGTTAGATTTGTGTCCCAGAGAACACCCCCTTCTATGTAATAGACTCCCACTCCACATCAAGCAGAATACCTCAATAACCCTTTTTAAGCACAACCTGGATAACTGGATGGGGAACAGAAAATACACCCCTGGGATTCCACCTGTATCCCTGCTGGATAGGGGCATTGGCTGCTGACTTGTCGGAACATGGGCTAAATTCCTGGCTAGGCTTGTAAGGGCCTCAGGGCCAATAGCCTAGTAACTTCCTATGATCCTATGATCGTATAATTAAATAAGTGAATAAATAAGTAATTAAGTACAACAATAAAAAGGGTGCATTAGTTACAACAAACCTCTTTGTAGATGACCCTTTGAAACCACACTATAAACAAAGAAAAGTATGCATATGCATATAATTCCTGACAACATAATAACACAGTTGCAATAAATGCATGCACAACCATAAAAATAATACCACACTAAAACATAATTAAAAGTCAAAAAGTTTTCTTGCAAAATGTTCATTTTAAAATGTTATTTGTAACAGTGTAATGCCTAAAAAAAGAAGAAACCTCCCTTGCAAATTAATCCAGCACTCAAGTAACAAAGCCCTGATCCTTAACATTCTAGCGAGATTAACCCCCTGTTGTGTAATCGTAGCCTGAAAAATTCAGGAAAAAAATAATATGCTTTTAGTTTTAATATACTACTTATGGCAACATATTGTTTGAGTAGCTGGTGTGCATATATACTGAGAGTTTGGATGGGTTATTTGTTCTGATGAAGTCCAAATTATTGATGGACAAAAGTGCTTAATGTTGTTTAATAAAAGGTTTGCACTCAGCAGATTCTGATCTCTGTGTTTTTCCTTTTGTTCTGTTAGTTATTAGTCTGTTGCATTGTAACATTTTAAACATGCATACAATAATAAACAGGATAATACATAATATAAAAGAAAATCAGTACATCTGAAAGAATGTAAACTATGGAGAACCTAAGAGGTATATAGGATTCAAAGATAACATATATGATAACAGAAAATCATTACAATTTACTGAAAGTAAACTAAACAGCAAAAATACGTAGAAATCTTATATAAATGTACATGTACAGATGCGGGACAGAAACTAATAATCAGCATATACGACAGTACTGATTTGGAACCCGAGGAAAAGAAAAATAAAAGCACAGATTTTGGAAGATGCAGTAAGTGATGAGTTGCCGGACAGAGATACACTGACTACATTGAAAGTGGTCAGCTGAAAAAAACGTGTAACATATAAAGTGTATTCAGGAAGAAAATGAAAGGGTCTTTGTCATGCATTCAGTTATTTATGCATTTATTCATTGGCATTTGTTTACAGGGAAAGTTTAATTGGGCACAGGTGCCGTTTTTCACTGGAGGTCCAGGGAATAAAAATCCAAGGTAACATATTTAATTCAATCAGTATTTACAGTAACACATTTTACAATGCAGTTTCAGTGAATACGTAGTGTAATAGTCAATATAATAACATTTCTATCAATATTCACAAATATTAAACTAAAAAGCCTTGTACTGAGACTTTACAGATAGAAGACCAGTGTATAAGATAGATAGGAGTTATATAAGAAATACACTAGAGTGAGATACTAAAGGAAATAAGCCATTTCCCTCCCCTCCCCTACTCCCATTTCTCACCTACCACCTCTTACTCTACTATTATACTTCCTACTCACACATTTCACTTGTGACTTCTATTCCATAACCCTCCCAAACAACGTTACTACTATTATCGAAACACTCCAGTTTCTTTTTACCTAATTCCCAACTTTCATTTAACATTTTAGCACCATTCTCAATTACCTTTCTCCTTCCCATACTTTACATAATATTAATTCATAGTCATACCCCTCCCTAACAGCACATATTATGTTCTACTTTTCCCAAATAAACCCTCACTTATTATTATTTTAACTATATTCTCATATCCTAGCCTTTTAAACCTCCTTATTCCTTACATTCCAAAGAAGATACTAGGGCAACCTAACTCTTTTCCTTCATAGGAAATACTTCTTTCCTACCTATAAGCTTTCAGACTCTACCACCATTAACTATCCTACCTTGTGACTTCTTTTCCTTCTTCATCCATGTTTCCCCATTACCTGCCAGCTAAAACATACAGATCCCTTACTTACTCATGCTACTCCTGAGCTTATCCTGTATTCTTCTCCTGCTACTGGACAACCTTTCATCTTACCATGTCTCTATAACAGTTCTCAATATTTCTCTGACTCTGTCCCAACCATCTATTAGTACTTCCCCCCTACACTCTCCACACATCACTCCAAACCTATATAATGATGCCTCTCATCTTTACCCCAAATACAGACTAATTAACTCCATTTCAACTCAAATCAAAACAAAATTAATTGGAAAATATTCTCCAAAAAACAAGTATGAATATTTCTCCAATATACTAAAACCTTCTAGGAGGAGACATTCACCCTTAGCCTGGCCCCACCTATCACAATGGACATCAAGACAATTCTCTTCCACACACTGATCTATCTCTACAATGGTCAACACCCAAACCCAGTAATATAACTTTTGCTGCCATAAATATTAGAAGCATAAGAGATAGAATTGCTGAACTACATGCCTAGATTACCAAACATAAGCCTGATATTCTCACTGTAACTGAAACGTGGCTTAAACCCAGCATAAACAACTCCAAAATTACACCTCTCAGCTTTAATGTCATCCATAATGACACCATAAAGAGGAAAGGTGGCTGCATTGCTTTAATACTTCTGAACAACTACCACATTTCCCGGTACAAAAAAAAAATTCAATTCAGCAGACCTTCTTATTATTTTCCTGAAATTTTACAATTGTGCACAAATATGTACTACTGTTCTTTACATCCTTCCTGGTGAGAATAGAGCTATAGGACAATATCCTGCAGTGGATATCCATAACAATTCCACAAGAAAAATATTACTAGATGATGTGAATGTCAATTGGTTGAACATAAACTCCAACTCCCCTACATCTAGTGTGAACTTATTTGGTTTCACACATCTATTTAATAGCCTCATACATTATAGCAAAACATCAAATTCTCTATTAGACTGGCTTCTAGTATCAGACAAATACACCACCTCTGGTAAAATGTTCTACTGTCTCAGTGATCATCTCCTAATCTATACAAACAGACATATCATGCATCCACTTAAGCAGCATGTTTATAAAACAACATACAAACTTTCCAAGTTTAACCGTGAAATGTTCATTACTGCCATATCATCTATTATACTGGAACTTCCTAAAATGCTTCCATTACATGCTGCTGTACATAAATTCAATGCAACTTTCCTGAATATCCTAAATAGCCTTGTACCTCCTAGAAGGAAGAGACTAAAAACAAATAATGCAATTTGGGTATCTAAAAAGATTAGAATGCTAATGCAGGCAAAAATATGAAACGCCACAATACCTTGAAAACTTCAGAATGCTTCGCAATTGTCCTAAAAAGCAAATTAATGAAGACAAAAAACATATCATGATAACTTTCAAAATAATAGTACAAATAACCTTAAGGTATAACTTTTGCAGCCATAAATGTTAGAAGCAAAAAAATAAAATTGTTGAGGAACATACCTGGATTACCCAACACAAGACTGATATTTGTGGTGTAACTGAAACTTGGCTTAAACCCAGCATAAACAACTCCAAAATTACACCTCATAGCTATAATATCAGCTGTAATAACCATATAAAGAGAAAGGTGGTGGTATTGCTTTAATAGCATGCACTGGGAGCATTTCTCCCTGGGCCTCTACTGAAAATTGACTCATTATAAGTTGGACTTTCCTGATAAACAAATGTTACATAAATAAATATTTCCCAACAACTGCCATATTTCCCCTTACAACAAACCAATACCAAAATTCAGTTCAGCAAACTTTCTTATTGCTTTCCTAAAATTAAACATTTATAAACAAATATGTATTACTGTTCTTTACATCCCTCCTGGTGATGATAGAGCTATATTGGACAATATCCTACATTGGATATCCATAGCAATTCCACAACAAATAATACTACTAGGTAGATGTGAATGTCAATTAGTTGGACATAACTGTAACTCCCTTACATCTAGTATGAACTTATTTGGTTGGACATCTCACGCATCCACTTAAACAGAATTTTTGTAAAACAACATGCAACAATTTCAAGTTTAACACAGAAATGTTCATTACTAACCTATCATCTTTTAAATGGAACTTCCTAAAAATCCTCCCCTTAGATGATGCTGTAAGTGAATTCTATACAATTTTTCTGAATAGTCTAAATAGCCTTAAACTTCCTAGAATGAAGAGACTAAAAAACGAATAAGGCAATTTGGCTATAAAAAAGAGAAGAATGCTAATGCAGGCTAGAGAAAAAGCATGGGAGGAATGGCAAAAACATAAAACACCAAAATATCTTAAAAGCTTCAGAATGCTTTGTAATCTTACTAGAATGAAAATTAATGAAGACAAAAAAATATACTAAAATAACTTTAAGAATACTAGTAAACAAAACTCTAAAAAATCTGGACAGCATTAAAAAGTCTTGCATCAAGGCCATAAATTTAACCCTAACTACTCTCTCAATAACTCGTAATTTAAAACCACAAAACAATTCAACTGTTATTTCATACATAGAATATCATCTCTAACCAAGGTTTCCCCACATCTCATCCTAACCCTGCCCAGCAGCCACGTGTCATCACATCCATTTTCACCTTCAAACCTGTGCTCACTTCCACTGTAAAACTACTCATAAACAAAATCAAACCATGCTGTACTTCAGCTGATGACCTTCCAAACTAGTAACTTAAAGTAGCAGCCAATACCTTTGCTTACCCTGTCACAATCCTTATGAATAGGTCAATCCAGCAATCACACATTCCCTTTCTCTGAAAAAAGTCACACATTATCTCTCTGCACAGAAAGAAATCCAACATACATAACTAACTTTAGTCCTATAACAATCTTATCCTCCTCATCAAAATACTTGAAAATGTATTCAAAAACAATTGCTAAACTACTTCTTGCAGGAAGAGCTCCTATCTCCCACACAACATGACTTCTGTCCTTCTCATAGTACTAACATTGCACTTCTAACCTATACAGATACTGTCAATAAAGATAAAGATAACAGCAAACTGGTCTCTTCCTTATTTCTAGTGCTGTCTAGAGACTTCAACACAGATTTTTGCAGCAAATTTCTTCTTTGGATGTCATTGTTATGTCTGTCTCAGCCCAACCTTCTATGGTTTAAAAAGTACCTATCCAATAGGTATCAGTCAGTAAAATGACACTCCACCCTCTTTCCATACCTCCCAGTTGCCAATGGTGTGCCACAAGTTTCTATTCTTTGTTCTTTCCCTTTTAGCATTTTCAATAACAACCTCCACACATCCACAAAACAGACCTCCCTAATACAATATGCAGATGACTCTACACTCTCTTGCACATTTGAGAATGAGCAGACCTCCAAAAAATTACTTTTTGTTTTATTTAACAGCACCTGAAACATGGCTATGTAACTCTCAACTCATGTTCAACCCTAAAAAAATCCCCAAATCTGTCTCTCATGAAGAAACAACATTTAAAGTCTTCTCTCTTGATAATACAACCATTGAAGTCACTTCTCATAGCAAATTATTAGGGATGATAGTGGATGGTAATCTTAAATTTGACCTGCATATAAAAGTTGCATAAGAAAAACTCATCAAAAACTGGCAAGATTTATATAGCCAAAAACTTTCTCCACGATGCTAGTAAGGCTACACTTGCCACTACTTATCTCCTTCACACATTTCTTTATGGTGCCCCCATCTTTACTAATATTCAAACATCGCAAACTCAACCTTGAACAATGCTATAATAAAGCTGCTAAATTTGCAGCAAAATCCCTTTCAAACCCCACCACTCTATAGCACTAAAATGCCTAAATTGGTTAAAACTACCCCATCAACTAATGTATACATAGCTTCTTCTCATCTATAAAATTATCAAGAATCCATATGCTTGTCTAGCACTAAATATCATGCTTCATAACTATGTTCCAAGTCGGTCATTATGATCCAGTGACCAAAATCTCCTGTCTGTCCACAAAGCTATCATATTTGCAGGGCATTGTCTGTACTCATACCACGTTGATATAGTCTGGAACTCCTTATGTCTATACAACAAGTCAATATCCTCCCTCCCATCTTTTAAATAATTCTGAAAGACTTCCTAGCCAAAAGCTGTCTCTGTTCTTGCTCAACACCAAAATAAATTATATCACTAAATGTGAACAAATGCCTATTCATACATTACATCTCCTTACTCTCCCTTCTTCACTTATTTCCTTACTTCTTTCAATTTCTCTTCCTTGGTTTTCTCTCTAAATATACCATAAGCCTGCTTTTCTCTTAATTCACATGCAATTCCTGTTTCTATTAGACTAACTTGCCTTTAATTTCTCTATAAACTGGCAAAAATGTCTCTAACTATTAAATCATTATCAAGTAATTTGTATCTATCCCTATACAATGTTTCATATTATGTCTAATTTGGTATAATTATTTAAACTTTAGTTGTTTGTTGTATTATTTTTAAAGAACGTCAAATTATTGTTCTTAAAATGTTTCATAATACTTTGGAGCTTTTTTCCCCAGGACTCCAGTAAAAATGGGTTCCTACCCAGTCAGACTTTCTTGGTAATCAAATGTCAATAAATAAATAATAGAGAAATAGTGATAGGATAATAATTAGGTTGTGCTAACTGGAAGTAGGAATTGTGGGTTAAGAAGTACAATAAAGTGAGTTATTAGAAGAGGATAAGCAGGTTAAGTGATTTAGTGCTTTAAAGGGAGGTATAAGAAAGGTTTTGATGAGTGTTAGAGAGCTAAGTCCCAAATGAGGAACAGAGACAAAGCTAGGAGGCAGAGAGGAAGTCCTTCAGAAACAGTTTGAAAAGCTGAAGATATGTAATAGACATGATTGATGTAAGAATTGTTTTCAGAGTTCTAGCTATACCATTGAAATAGACTGACCCCAGCAGCCCTCTATGGTTTGTAGGTGGTAAATAGTTATTATTTGATTGAAGGGGATGGGTTGGAAGATAGTATTGAATAGTACAGATCTAATTGGTGGGCAGGTGGATGAGTTCTGAATGATCTTCTGGGATAAGGTAAGCAGAGTATAAGATAGGTGGCATGGAAGCCCAAGCCATATAAGTGTTTTAGTGCAGTTGTTCCAATAAGGTTTGTTGCAAGTGAATCTGGAGACTTTGTTATAGTATTGGTTGTTATGTCCCTGCACTGGACCAGTAATTAAGGAGCCTTAATCCTCACCACTAGCACCAGTAAAGGATGTGCACATTGGGAGGATGACAAGTACACACATAGTAAAGTACAATTTCCCTTAAGAGTACACAGAGATCATAGTTAGTCTGGAGCTACTTTTGCCCTCTCTCTCCAGATCCCCAAGGGATAGGGGTTGGGAAGGTGGCCTAATGGTTAAGGCGTTTGCCTTACAAGCACAAGGTACAAGGTTTGAATCTCACAAGGGATAATTGGCTAGGCTTAAAATGGCTTGCAAGGGCAGTTAGCCTAGTACTAATCTATGAACCTATGAACCTATGAACCCAATAAGACTCCCCACTGGCACAACTATAGTGGTAAGATCTTAGCTGAATGGTCAAGCCAAAACCACCAGCACCCTCTCTGTCCAACCAGTGCTTTGTGTCCCTGCCCAAGTAGCTGACACGCACACATACACTTTGAGATTTGATTTATATACAAACACACACGCATTCCTGGGAAAGGCTGGCACAGGTTTACTAGCTATGCCCCCTTCTGTCCAGACTATAAGGTAGTACCAGCTACCACCAACGACTCTTACTTATCAGCTACTATAAGGCCCTTCCCAAAGGGTGACCAATTCTACTGTGTAATGTTACTATTATCCAACTGGTAATTGTGACCAAAACATTTAAGGCTATTTAGGAGTGGCCTATACAGTGTCAACAAATGCATATGCAAGTACTCAAATAGCTTAAATATCTCTAAACAAACCAGCCACAATTAAAATGTTTAAATATATTTAATAGTAAAAATAAAAGCACAAGACAATACTCAATAACTCAACACAGTGACAACAGAATTCAGAATCACAGAAAATGCTTTAAAACAACATTGCAGGACAGTCTCAAATAAATACAGAAAACATCTAAACTAATCTTTACTGTATTCTTATCTATATCTAAGAGATACTATGCCCTAAATTACTTATTTACAGAGCAAGGCAAGTGCTGATGAGAAGTTGTTGTCAGACCCAAAGGCAAATATAAAATGCACAGACTCTCTGAGATAGTTCTTAAATTACTGTCAAACATTTCTGCTGGGTTATCTCAGATTACATCATTCTTTGTCACCTCTGCCTTCAGTTCCCAGGCTAACAGAAACTTAAAATTTAGCATTTCTGTGTCAAAAATACTTATCTCTCAGAAGTTTACCTGGAACTGGAAGTCCTAAAACAGTTAAATACTTTTACCTTTGAAACCTGTAATTATTTCTGTTTCCAGACAATAGAAAACCCTCTATCTCTAGACAGCCTGTCTCTTTGCTGTATTAACTAACTTTATAGCACATCATAAAACTCTTTACTTTTCAACTTATTTTTTTAGAGTTTTGCAAGTTAACTCTCTATGTCCCAACTTCTACTATGCAAACATACATTTGCACAGGCATATAGTTTATACACATTTCTGTTCTTTTCCAGCAGGGTACGCTGTGGTTACATTTTTGAAGCTCAGTACATAACATACAGTTTAACACACACCTGCATCAGTAGTTTAATATCCACATATTCATAACACATAGTTATCTTACATTTGTAATAAAAGCCTATGGATCATATTAATATTCACAAACGACATAGAATTATTTACAAAATTCTAACTTGCTAGGCTGGCAGCCTCACACTGGTCAAGTTTGGAAATGAGTCTCGTAGGATGGACATGATAGGGTACCCATATAGGAGAAAGGCTAAAAGGTTATTAGTAGCTAGAGTCACCTTGCAGAGTCTGTGAGGAATTTCTTTACTGTCTGTAGGATGACAAGTTTTTGATGGGTTTTCTTGATGCTATTGTGGATATGTAAATCAAAGTAAAGATTGGCGTTGATTGTCATGCCACAAAGTTTTGTATGTGGGTCAACTTCAATCTTAGTATTATTTAAGAACGATAATTTAAAGTATTTTTTTCATGGAAATGGGATTTTTGGAAAAAAAGAGAAATAATGTAGTTTTTGGGGGCTTTAGTAGCAGATAATTATCCTGTAAGCAACTTTCAACAGAGTTAAAGGCTTCTTGAGTAATTCTGTGAAGATGTATTAGGCTGCCAGAAATGTCTTTTAGGGTAGAATCATCAGCATATGAAATATACTAGATCTCATCATCACAAACATGGGGACAAAATGCTCCACACCGGAAGTATATCCCTCATTGGTGAGATCAGATCACAAACTTATCTCACTGGAAATCCACATCCCGCCCCCACCCCAAACAAAAAAGACCACAGTGAAGAACTTCTCTAAAGCAAACTTCACACTACTCAAGACTGGTGTGGTATCCTTCAAGGCCCCCGAGCCAGTGGAAACCACAACCCAAGCTGCGGAAGCCCTTACAAATGCCTTCTACGAACACCTCCAGGACTGCATGGATCAGGCAATCCCTAATAAAACCAAGACTCTTTCCACCAAGGGCAAACGTCCAGTCTGGTGGACCCCAGCCATAAACAAACTTTACAATAAGAGGAGAAAGCTGTTACATGATAGAGCAAAATCCATAAAAGAGAAGACACCCTTGATCATTATTAGTAAAACAATACGAGCACTCATAAAATCATCCAAGGCCAAATTTGAGAGAAAAATTGCAATAGATTCAAAAGACAATCATAAGGCCTTCTTCAGCTATGTTAGAAACCTGGGTGGAAACTCCCAGATATGCGCAGAATTAGTCCAAAATGATACAAAAATCACTGAACCCACAGACATTGCCAGCATACTGGCAGACAGGTTCAGTGCAAACTTCACCCTCTCCCCCAAAAGGAGAGATAACTATCCCAGCGGAGTGTAGCCTCCCAGACATCTCTAATGCGCAGGTGAAAGCTGCTCTCTCTAAAGCTAAAAACACAGCATCAATGGGACCGGATGGTGTCCCCGGCTGTGTGCTACACAAACTCAACGAGGAAATAAACCCGCATATAAGGCAGCTGTTTAATCTTAGCCTTACCACAGGATACGTGCCCAAGGAGTGGCATACGGCAACTGTGGTCCCACTCCACAAAGGCAGTACCTCTACGGACCCTGTAAATTACCACCCCATAAGCTTAACAAGCCTGGTCTGCAAAGCTATGGAGAGGATCATAATGGAACTCATAAACAAAGACATAGGGGACTTGCAGACATTGGACCCGACCCAGTTTGGCTTTGTCAAGGGCAGATCATGCCTTTTGAACTTGGTCGACTTCTTCGAAACAGTCACCAAGGCCATTGATGAGGGAAAGGCAGTCCATACAGCCTACCTTGACCTTGCAAAAGCTTTCGACACAATACCCCACTCGGGTATTATAGAGAAACTTACCAGCTTAAATGTAAACCCATATGTCACAAGATGGGTTGCAAACTGGCTAAGGACAGAACCCACAGGGTTAGAGTTGCTGGCGCCATGTCAGACTCCAAGCCGGTCACAAGTGGGGTCCCACAGGGCTCAGTCCTTGGCCCCCTGTTGTTTGGCATCTACTTCTCAGAAGTACAGGCAAACATAGGAGGACTATGGCTGACAAAGTTTGCAGATGACTGCAAACTGGGCGCCATAGTGGAAAGTACATCGGACACAGATATCCTTCACAGGGGTCTCACGGAAACTGATAACTGGTGCCAGAGCCATGGCCTGAAGTTAAATGCCAAAAAATGTATAGTCATACCCTTCGGGAAAAACAAGGTAAACCCAAGCTACCATATAGGTGGCAATCCATTAAGCACAGAAGAGGTTATCAGGGACCTGGGGACCCAGGTTGACAGTGGCCTTTCTTTTGACACTCACATTGCTAAAGTGGTTAGAAAGACCTTCTACATTGCCCACCTGATCATGAAGGGATTCACATCCAGATCAAGTGAGGTCATTGTTCCCCTGTACTCTTCACTTATCAGACCAATGATCGAGTACAATGCCCCATTCGGGATGTATCTCACCCGACACCTGCAGCAATTGGAGAGACCCCAAAAGTTCCTCACCAAAAGGATAAAGGGACTCCAAAATCTGTCATATGCTGCCAGACTGAAGAAACTCCAGCTCTATTCAGTCGCATACTGCCTGCTCAGAGGTGACCTGTGCCTGACATACAAGGCCATGTCCAACTCGGAATTAATGGACATGCTCCACCTCAAAAAATCCAAATCTACCAGATCCACTAGAGCAAGTGACTTAAACCTTAGCACGGATATAAATAGGACATGCTGGAGGGATAGATTTGTCACCCAGTGACTCCCTATGCTGTGGAATAGAATCCCAGTCCATGTGAGGCAGAGCACCTCGCTGGCTCTGTTCAAGAGAAATCTTGACCGGTGGATGGGAGATCGTAGGTTTACCCCGGGAATCATCTCTGTGTCACTGCTGGACAGAGGCACAACAAACTAATGGGCACAGTATTTTTTAACATAAGGGGTGGTGTAAGCCACAAAACTTTGGGCTAGGCTTATAAATGCCTTAGGGCAGATAGCCTAGTATAAACCTATGAACCTATGAACCTATATTGTAGAAGAAAACTTATATAAATTGTTAGTAGAAAGCCAAGAATGGAGCCGTGCAGCACACCAGTATTGACAGGAAGGAACAAAGGGAGGAAAAAGTGGAGAGCCATTTAACAGACTGTTATCTATCAGTTAAATAGTAGTTAAACCATGGTACTGTGGGTAGTTTTAGCCCAGGTAGAGACAGTTGATAGCAGAATTTTTGGTGAGAGATTAGATAAAAACCTTTAAACAGATCAAAAAAAACATTGGAAACAAGTTTGCCTTTGTCTATGGCCTTGTTAATAGCATCTGTGAAAGTTAATAATGTTGTGGTAGTGCTATGGGCAAGTCTAAAACCATGCTGTGTGGGGGTCAGGGGCTTTTCCATAAGAATGTGTTGAAGACATTTTTGATGAGTGCACTTCTCCAGGATTTTTGACAAAGGGGACAATATGGCGATAGGTCTGAAACTGATTACATCAGATAAGATTCCTCCTTTATGAAGGAGGAGGATGAAGATTATTTATCCATAGTGAAGTTAGGTTATGATTCCTTGATAGATCTGTTAATTAGAAGGGACACAGGATTGTCTATACAACTGTCAGTCAGGTTGAGGTATTCTGCTGGGACATTATCTTCTGAAGGACAACAGGGTTTCTTTTTAAGAAGTAGTGATTTGGTGTAGGAGGTTAGGATGAGTTTTAGGGTGAAATAGGGGTTGTTTACTGTCTAAGGAGATGGCAGGTCAGGATTGCTGAGAGGAAAATTTTTGTAAGGGCTTTAATGCTTTCTATAAAATCTGTATTAAACTGAGCAGCTGTTTTGCAGGGAGTGTTATTTGGGCCAGGATTAGGAATGGGGGATGTTCCAGTGTTCCAGTGTGGAGTATATTATTATTAATAGAAAAACATATATATATATATATATATATATATATATATATATATATATATATTTTTTTTTTTTTTTTAGGGCTGTGAGACTGATTTAGTAAGGGGTTACTGAAGTACATTTTCGTATTTGCAACAATCAGTCTTTTAGTACAGTTGAAATCATTACATATTTATTTCAAATGTTGTAGGGTTTGGGAAGATCTATATTTTGACCATTCATTCCAAACCCTGTCTCTTTCACACATTAGGTGCCTGCTCTGAGTAGGTAAACAAGAAGTTTTGTTACTCTTTATCTCTTTTGTTCTAATTGGAGCCAGACAATTGAGGGTTTTCTGGAAAGTGAGTTAAATCTGTGTACATCTTTGTCAAGTGGAATATTTTTTCACGATAGAACAGTTAAAGGAGGTTATAAATCTTAAATGTGTCAGTGTTAAAATCAGTGAGGTTACTGGAAGTTCTAAGTGTTGTTTGACATGATGGGTACTGTGTCTGTTTGCATATACAGGGATGTGATCACTGAAGGAATCAGTGAGGATGCCACTGGAGACATACTTAGTGAAATCAGACACCGATATCCAATTGAGAAATGAACCACAGCTTTTGGGATAATTATAACTTGGGGAGGAAATAAACTGAGTCAATCAAAATAGGGTTAAGCTAGTTGACAGACATTTTGTGCAAATAATCTGCCAATCATAATTAACATCACATAGGAGTTTCTTTTCAGTAGAAATTGTATGTGAGATCCAGTTTAGGATGTTTTCCATGAATGTAGTATTATTACCCAGGGGAATATAGAGTAATATAATACACAGTTACTTATGGTTATTTAGTTTAAAATGGGAGAAGGGTTCATCATTATGGAATTTGGGAATAGATTTGCTGTAGGGTAAAATTTCAAGATAAAAAAAAAAAGAAAAAATAAGAAAATGCTGAGTAAATCCACAAGCAGATAGGAAGGAGAACCAAACCATTTATTCTTAGACTACGCGCTTTCACCCTGTATCATCAGGGCATCATCAGAGTAATTAAAACACATAAAGCAACATCATTTATACCACTATAGAATTCAACATGCCCACTACTAGTTATACAATACTATAATAATTGATTCTTAAAGAAGTAAGGTTAAAAACACTTAAACACATTAAAATATATTCTATTATATTAAATAACTGAATAGAAATGTAACTATATATATATATATATATATATATATATATATATATATATATATATATATATATATATATATGGGTCTACTTCTATTCACTGACTCCCATTTTGTCGAACTTTCATTTCACTGAAAGTTCATTACATCGACAAGCATTTTAGGTGGGGGGCTTTGACCCCCACACCCCCCAATGTGGGGGGCTGTGCCTCCCACACCCCCCTACTATATATATCAACTCCAGGGTCGCACAACATTGGGGAAGGGGGCAAATGCTTGTCGATGTAATGAACTTTCAGTGAAATGAAAGTTCGACGAAATGGGAGTCAGTGAATAGAAGTAGACATATATATATATATATATATATATATATATATATATATATATATATATATATATATATATATGCAAATCCTGCAATTATATAAAAATACTAAATACTATAATAGGACTTTAAAAACTAGGCTAACAAAAGCATACCAAAGAACAATATACATTTTTAAAAACCTGTAAAAATAAAAAATACAAAAAGACAAAGACAAAGTTACCCATTATACCTATTGTTGACCTTTAACCTGCAATGCTCTTAACTTCAAGACAGAACTTAATGGCACATTCTAATTAATACCTGAAGATATTGTGGCGTTTGTCCTCAACTGCCACTCCAACACCATTTTCTCTAAATATAGCTTTACATCACCCTCTGTATAATGGTCAACAATTCTATCAATAATAAAAAACAAAAATTTGTTAAAACTCTCACATTTCACTAAATGGTCGTAAAGTGCTCTTTCCTTCTTACTCTTTTTATTTTATTTATTTATTTATTTTTTTATTTAAGCAGGTTTTTAAAAATGCATGTTGTTCTTTGGTATGCTTTCATTAGCCTAGTTTTTTAAAGTCCTATTTCAGTATTTATTAATTATTTTTTTATATAATTGCAGGGTTTGCACATATTTATATATATATATATATATATATATATATATATATATATATATATATATATATATATATATGGTTACATTTATATTCAGTTATTTAATATAATATAATATATTTTTTAATGTGTTTAAGTGTTTTTAACCTTACTTCTTTAAGAATCAATTATTATAATATTGTATAATTAGTAGTGGGCGTGTTGTATTCTATAGTAGTATAAATGATGGTGCTTTATGTGTTTTAATTACTCTGATGATGCCCTAATGATACATGGTGAAAGCGCTTAGTCTAAGAATAAACGGTTTGGTTCTCCTTCCTATCTGCTTCTGGATTTACTCAGCATTTTGGTATTTTTTCTTTTTTGTTATGTGTGTATGCTCTTCTGAGCAAGTCAGTTTTATCTAAAATTTCAAGATATTCAGGGTTTAGTAAAGCTACTACACCACCTTTTTTGAGTTATGTCAGCCCTGATGGTATTATAACTGGGGAGTGATATTTCTGAGTCAAGTATATGGGGTTTTAGCCATGTTTCAGTTATGGCAGAAATATCTGATGTATTATGGGAGATCCAGGTGTGGAGTTGTGAAATTGTATTATTGATTGTATATGTATTTAAGATAATGAATTTAAGCTGTTTGGGTGAGTTTGAGATAGGCAGGTTGGATCTTGATGGTTTTGCTAATGGTGGTATGGTCCCTGTTTTGGAAGAGATGGGTGGGCTGAGTAGGTGGGGTGTTTGGAAATACACATAAACAAAGATGTTGTAGCACGGAGCAATACTAGTGGATGGAAGGATGACGGAATTCTCCTGCAAATGCTTCAAATGCTTCACATGCTCTGGATAATTTAACAGAAAACCTGCCTGATGACTGTGCAGACCCTGAACAAACAGATTAGAGAGACCCAGACATTGTATCTTAAGAAGAAAGCACCAGTAGATAGGAAAATTAAGGACAATAACCAATGCAGATGGTAAATCAGGGCAAGCAGACTAGCCTTCCTGAAATTAAGGAGAGAAACTCAGACATACTGATAATTAGTGACATCAAAGAATAGTGTAAGAGTCCTAAAACAAATGATCAAATCAAAGACAGAGACAATGAGAGATCAGAATGTGTAGAAATGAGTGACATGAAATTTCAGAAAGGTGAAGACAGGATGACAGATCAGATGCCAGAAAGAAACATGTACTGAATTGTGCCAGTTTGGGGGGGGGGGGGTAGACATTCCTACAGAAGAGCTCAGGAGAAAAGTCTCTTGGATGTTTGGGTGAGGCTAACATTAGTACAAGGACCTGACAATGGTGTTAGAAAATAAATACATGCTAAAGATGCATATTTTAATGGAAAGAGTGGTATTTATTCAGGGTTAGGTGATTTAATTCTTTCTCTTTTTCATTTTTTTAATTTGATATACTATGCAAGCCGATGAGTGAGCACGTGAAGTATGACATGAAAGAGAATATCTGTGTGCAAACTGTATGACACTGAATGCTCCAGAGAGATACTAATGTGGTGGACATATGATTATCTACAACATAAGGACCTTTAATAAAGTACATGAGGTCAGCTAAAATAGGGTAATGAAAAGTTAGAGTATGATATCTGAGACTTCACGAGTAGCTACTAATGTGTATATAAAGACTGGAAATAAATATATACTGTTGAGACAAGTTCAGCATGTAAGCAGCTATCAGAGGTGTAGCTGCCTTTTTTAGTGCCTGGTGCTGTTCCCCCTACTGGTGCTCCAACTCTCTAGCACTTCTATTTGAAGACTAAGCAAAAAAAAAGAAAACAGAAAAATAGCTAAAGGTCTACTCCTGATACTGACACCAGGTAGCCAATCATCAGATACATACTCCCTTCTTCCTGTCCTAGCTTTTTAATCAGAGAGGAAAACAAATAGGTCTGTGATTTCCTGGCTGTGCTTCTGAAATGCAGGAGCCAACCAGCCAGCCAGGTACTGTCTCCATTGCCCCATCAACTGAGGGACGATTAAAAAAATAATAAAGATCTGCAATCAAGTACCTAGGGCTCTCATTTCTGTGACCTGCCCCATGGCCCTCCTTCCTCACATTTAAAAGGAAAAAAAGGAAACATTATTTTCTTTTAAACTGTAGCAAACTGCTTGCTACAAATGTAGTAAGCAATTTTCTAGAGTTTACAGCCCGCACTGAGCACTATAGAACTCAGTGTACACATTAGTAGAGCAATGTGGCATTTAACAGAAGATATGAGTATATTGAATTAAATGTTAGATTTGTTTTTTAATACAAGAAGTAAATTTCAAAAACACTAGGTGAGAGGTGTCTTGATCTTTTTGGTCACTGATCGCAGGTGGTAATGATGACCAGCCTAGTAACTTGTCTGATGCAGCCTACCTTGGTCTAGACCTTACCATTTTAAAGACCTAGGGGTCCTTGCTCCATTGAACTGCAAGATGAGTGCTCATTAGGTGAAGTTGAGGTGTTGAGGGAAAAGAGGGAAACTATGCAAAGGAACATGAATATCATAGGTTTACTAATCCAGTAAAAGGAAACGATTGTTAATGAAACTGAAAAGGGAAAATCTGGGTTTATTATTTATTTATGTATTTATTTATTTTTTGCAAAAAAAAAAAAAATCAAATTGAACCCTTGTGAGTTCAAAGATCTGAAGAAAAGGGGCACAGATGGTTAGCCTTAACTTAGCAAGAGGAGGCGATAGAAAGGGAATATGGATTTTCAACAGCTCTATTGAACAACAGAAGATAGAAATATTATCTAAGGATATAGAGTAGATGGGTGGTAGGTAGCTGACTGAGGAGAAAAAAAGGAATGATTTTTATCTCTTGCTGTCTTCCAAATGTTGACAGACTCATGGTTTTCAATGACTGGATAGAGAATGTGCAGACAATAAAGAAGGAGGAAGGTAGAATAATTATAGGGAGAATTCAATGTAATTTCAGAGCCAAAAAGGAATAGAAAATTTGGAGCAGTAGAACTTCAGGTAAAGTCAAAAAGCCTCAGGTAAGGACATGAGACAGGACAGATTACTAGATATATATATATATATATATATATATATATATATATATATATATATATATAAAATAATATAAGTAAAATCAGGAGTTAGAGAGTGTGTTTTCAAGCTGTGAAATAAAGCAAGCTAGTAAATGTCATACATTATTGGTAGATAGGACAACATATGAGAATAATCACAGCTGTATACTGCAGAGAAAAAAAGCCAGATCGTGCAAATGTTAAGATGAGCTGAGAACTAGGGAGTTGAACAGTAGGTGGATGGAGATGAAATTCTATATATTAAAAGATGGGGAGGATGTCAGATAAACAGAGGATATTGTTAACAAGGTGGCAGACTTAAACAAAAATACCAAGTTTGCTAGTGGGATGAGGATGAAAGCTGCCAGGAGGGGTAACCTTATGGCTAGAAAAAAGAACATGAGGCGATAAATGGTATGTGAAGTGATGGCCCTAAGGGGTAGGCTTAGAGAGGTACAATATGTACAGCAATGATCCCCAGAAACTCAGGAGGTAAATAGGGTAGAGCAAACAGCTATTAGGTAAAGCTTGAATGAATATTGGGAATCGAAGGTAAAAATGGAATTGGTGAGAAGGGGGCAGGATGGTGGGTGAAGGGAGAGATCCATATCGGCATGCTGATGTGGAGGGTTAAGGTTTGGAAAAAAAAAGCTTGGATTAATTAAGTGGAAAATGAACGAAAGAAGAAAAGTTGTACAAATGAGAAAATAAGGGTACAATTTAGACTTTACTGTAATGACCTCTATACAAGTATAGACTTCCAAACTGCAGTTGTTTGTAAATGGTAAGGTTTCATGTTGTGGGAAGGGGGACTAAAGAGAATAAATCTGCAGACAAGAAATGGGTAAATAACTGTGGCCATTAAGCATTTGAATAGGGGAGTAAAGTAAGTGAACTACATAGATACCCCTCTGGATTCTATAAATGAGTGGGGGTTTCAGGTGATTAGTACAATGAGTGATCTTTTCGATGATTTTATAGAGGATGGAAGGGTAACCAAATCCAATGGAAAAGGTAACAGCAATTCTGCTGTACAAATCGAATGGGAAAAAGACTGATTGCTGAAAACTATCATCTATATCTCTGTGTAATGATGATAACAAAGTGTTTGCTCATATTTGAAAATCAAGCTTGGAAGAGATTCTTGCAGTGTTAATAGGGGAGGAAGAGGCAGGTTTTGTTAAAATAGGATCATTCACGGACCATCGGTATACTATTAAACATTTTATAGGGTGCTCTGAGGAAAGATGCCAGGAAAGGTAGCTGTTGAGTTAGTGGAAATACAGAAGGCCTTTGAATGTGTTTTATTGGTATTTCATGACTGAAACTTTATCAGATGCTATTGGAGATAGTAGATGGCTTAAGGGAGAGAAAGCCCATTGTAAAGTTCCACAATTGTGGATATACACAAATACAATCTTACAGAGGAAACAGCATTAAAGTGAGGAACCCAGCAGGGGTGTCCTCTATCACCAAGGCTATTTCTAATGGTCATTGAATGCATGGTGGAGATAGTGAGGGATAGCTTGTTGTGCCAGAAGAAAATCAAGAAAAGGAGTGGGATTTATTTATTTGTCGATCACTTCATGAGAGAGCTGCGGAATGCTGCTGTGAAACATCTGGGGACTTTGAGTATGTTTACTGTGATTGGCATGAATCAGGGCTTCATTATCAACCCCAGAAATTATTTGTAATCAGAATAGGATATAAACAGTCAACTACAAGTACTATGCTTCCTGAAAAGGCACAGTGAAGTGCTTGGTGTTAATGTTTATAAAATGGTAGCAAAAATGTTAATAAATAAATAAGTCATCTACCAGAACTGGACAAATCTGAAGTTAAGAGTGAGGAACTTATTATATGCATAGGTGGGGAGATTTGCCACCTTGGGGGCCAGAACAGGACAAGTTTGTATAATGATAGTTCACATGCACTTTATCTAGGGAGGCACATACTAATTACTCATTTAAGCAAGATTATTGCAAATATTCAATTACTTTGCAACAGATTTGTATGGAAAAGAAAAAAGAGGAAGGATTGCAAAGGATACACATAGGTCCTGAAGGAAGGTGGAAGGTAGGGATTTGCCAGATTTCAAGTGATATGTGACTACTATAAATGTTGTGCAAAGGATAAGAGGCATAGAAAATGAAAACTTGGATTGGGATGCCGGGGAAATGGGCTAGAAGGCTGGATATGGTAAGACAATAAGAAATGTAGAGAATGGCACTAACAAGATGATGTGTAGCTTGTTAGGATACCAACTGCAGTTTACAAATGAGTGGGTCAGAAGCATTAGAGATCAAAAGCAGAGCTGCCATCAAGTGTTAGTTGGGAAGATGAGAATGTGGGAAGAAAGGGGCATTATAATGGTGAGAGATCCATGAAATGAATGGTTAGCTGAATGATTATCTTTTTCAGTTATCATGGAGCAACTCCATTTATAGAAGGGAGACTGACAATTATACCATGGATCATTTGGTTCCCTATTACTTTCTCAAAGATGCACTTACCCGAATACGTAAATGCTGACACGTCTTCATCGAACTACATAAACATCAATCGTCCTGAAGCGCGAAATCCGAAATGTTAAATTGTCATGGTTGGCCCTTTCGTGGTATAGCTCCGTAAGGTAAGTGTACGATAGTTACGGTTATGGTGCGGGTTAAGGTAAGTGCATAGATGGTAATGTATGTGAGATTTAGTGTAGGGTTAGATGTAGGGTTTTGTTAAGTGTATGTGTGTGGATTATTTATTTTGTTTGGGTATAGCTTGTTAAGGTAAGTGTGCGATAGTTACAGACCTTAGGGTTAGGGTGAGGGTTAAGGTAAGTGCATAAATGGTGGTATATGCAAGATTTAGTGTAGGGTTAGAAATAGGGTTAGAAGTAGGGTTTAGTTCACGGTTAGAAGTAGGGTTTTGGTTTGTGTATGTATGTATGTGTTTATTTAGTTTGTTTGGGTAGGTAGTATGTAGCGGGTGGTGGGGTGGGACAACTGTGACGGTTTGAGCTTTTGAATTTCACAGTTTAGGGCATTCGGTGTATTCACGGTTCGTGGAATATGTGTCGGCATTTATGTATTTGGTTACTAGGGCTTTCGAGCTTTCAATATAGACCTGGATCCTTTGACTTAGCAAACAGAATATCCAGACGTGTGATGCTTAAAATTAGTAAACAGAATATCCAGAAGAGGGATACTTAGGGTTAGTACACAGAATATCCAGAAGAGGGATACTTAGGATTACTACACAGAATATCCTGAAGAGGGATACTTAGGGTTAGTACACAGAATATCCAGAAGAGGGATACTTAGGATTACTACACAGAATATCCTGAAGAGGGATACTTAGGGTTAGTACACAGAATATCCAGAAGAGGGATACTTAGGGTTAGTACACAGAATATCCTGAAGAGGGATACTTAGGGTTAGTACACAGAATATCCAGAAGAGGGATTCTTAGGGTTAGTACACAGAATATCCTGAAGAGGGATACTTAGGGTTACTACACAGAATATCCTGAAGAGGGATACTTAGGGTTAGTACACAGAATATCCAGAAGAGGGATACTTAGGATTACTACACAGAATATCCTGAAGAGGGATACTTAGGGTTAGTACACAGAATATCCAGAAGAGGGATACTTAGGGTTACTACACAGAATATCCTGAAGAGGGATACTTAGGGTTAGTACACAGAATATCCAGAAGAGGGATACTTAGGGTTAGTA
This sequence comes from Protopterus annectens, assembly GCF_019279795.1. Taxonomy (NCBI): domain Eukaryota; kingdom Metazoa; phylum Chordata; order Ceratodontiformes; family Protopteridae; genus Protopterus; species Protopterus annectens. Next base: position 360,396,720 of record NC_056728.1, read on the forward strand.
CACAGAATATCCTGAAGAGGGATACTTAGGGTTACTACACAGAATATCCTGAAGAGGGATATTTAGGGTTAGTACACAGAATATCCAGAAGAGGGATATTTAGGGTTAGTACACAGGCTATCCTGAAGAGGGATACTTAGGGTTAGAACACAGAATATCCAGAAGAGGGATACTTAGGGTTAGTACACAGAATATCCAGAAGAGGGATACTTAGGGTTAGTACACAGAGTGCCCAGAAGATTAAGCATAAATACAAGGGCATATTTAAGAATGCAGGGGAAGTAATAAATAATTATTAGGCACGTTTAACTTTAGATAAGAAACAGGGCCAGTTTAAAAAAAATTTGGACCTATTTACAAGCAGCTGCATGAGTGTGCTTTTGTCAACTAGAGGGACAGAATGAACTATTCTGGGAAGGAGTATTAGCAGTGATGGCAAAGTTAAATGACAATGGCCCAGTGGGGGACCAATATAGAAAGATGTCATAAGTGGTACAGAGCTCCTGTAAAGATTCATCAAGAGGGGTGTTATTCACCCACAGAGTGTTAAGAGTAGTGGGAAAGAAAATGCTGATCAGATGCACATGTGGTGAATATGTATGGAGGTTGTCCATTGTGAAAGGGGACAGGAGAGGTATGGAAAGAATTCTTGAAAAAGGATATTCAGACTAATTTGAAATATGCCTATTTGGAGTAAACAAGGAGAAGGGATGAGCTGGATGTGAAAGATTAGAAAGCCAACTCCTGCCTAGGGAGCAGAGACAGATGATGGCAAAGACTTGGAGATGAATGGGTCTGGAAGTCTGTACTAAATGAGGAGGTTGAGGATTTTGATATAAAAATTGTAAGAGGAATGCATGCAGTGGTTACCAAAGGAATATAAATGGGGAGCTCAGTGATGGAAAAGGTAAGACAGAGAATGCAGAAATGTCTGACCACTGTTGTAGTGGAACAAAGGAGACAGATTGTGTACAACAGCAGAAATAAAGGGATACGACTCAGTACACCTAACCCGAGACAACCATCTGAATGACAGAAAGTGAGGAAGTGTAGTGCAACCGTTTTTTGCATTTGATGTTTAACAGCATAAAATGTGTAAGGAAATAAGTTGGGGAAGGAATGATATTGTTGAATTTCAGGGAGATACATTTGGTTATGCTTGGAGTGTGAATGAGCAGAATTGCTTAGACAAATTGCTATATTGCAATGATTATATAAACACTGTTTATTGATGATGAGAAAAATATGGCATTGCAATGTAAGTTGTTAATGAAAAAAGTTGAATTTCATTATATATTAAAATGTCTGTGTTAAATGATATTGTTGAAAGTGTGGCATACACAACAATTAAAAATGATAAAGTTAAAAAATAAATAACCCTTTTTTTCACAGAATATATGCACGTTACTACATTGGCTAGTAAAGTAAAGTAAACTATCCAAATAGTTACCCCACAACTTCTCATTAAGATCAGTGGAAAATGTATTTATTCATTTATTTCAGTTTGATGACCAGGGAAGTCCACTGGGTCTAAAAAGAGCCCGTTTTCAGTGGAGGCCCGGGGAGAAAAGCTCCAGTAACAATGGCAAACATATTAGCATATACACATACAAAGCAAAGAAGTCATACAGCTTTATGCAGCATTCTACAGTAAAAAAATCTACATTCTACATTAATAATAAATTCTATCACATGTACAGTCTAAGAGTCATTAACAGTGACATATTTGATGATGAGAAATTGTTGGTAATAAACTATTAACAACATTTGGAAGTTAAGGAGGAGCAGGAGGGCAAATGATGTGAGTGCAGAGATGATGCACAGAGTTAGAAGGTGGGTTTTGATATAGGAGGGTCCTATGGGGGGAAGGAGCAAGGGCATTCCCACTTTGAAGATAAGTAGGAATGGAGGAGAGATTTAATGTTAAGAGTGGTTATGAGTATTTCTAAGGGAAGGAGGAAGAGAGTTCCATAGTTTAGTTAAAGAGCAGGATAGCAGAGAATGCCCAGGTGGCTGTAAAAGTTTGTAAAGGTTTGTAGATTTTGTGCAGGTTCTGATTTTCTGACCTAAGTGAGTGATTAGTAATATAGGGGAGAGGGTTAAGGAGGTGGAGAGAGAGGGACAGGAGGATGGGTTAAATATGAGCATATGGACAGTGGTCAGTTTAAGGAAATTCAGATAGTTGGGAAGCTCAAGCTATTGCAGTGAGTGGAGGGAGATGCAGTGATGGTATGAGTTCCTAGAGTTGGTGGTGAATTGGTAGATTTTATTGTAGCATGTTTCTAATTTACTTGGAAGGGTTAGCTGAAGATTCAAGAACAGAGGAGTGCCATACATTAGGGAGGGGAGAAGGTATGTGGAGGCAAGGGTCATTCTGGTGGAGGGGGTGAGATAACGGTTATGCCTATATAGGAGTCCTAATTTCTGGTGTATTTTTTTTATGTTAGTTTGGATGTGGATATCGAATTTTAAATGTTCGTCAATAATGATGCCGAGCAGTTTGGTGTGAGATTAAATTTCAGTTTATTCTGAAAGTGAGAGATAATACTGTTTTTTGGCAAGAACTCTTACATCTGTTTCACAAACATAGTAACAGTACATGGATAGCTAGACTATGACATATTACTATGCATGCTCAGCACCTGCAAATGGTTTCTTATGGCAATAGATCATAGTGCTTTCCAGGCTATCTCTATTCACATCACTACAGACCATCTGTAACTACAGACAAGTGGATCTTCTGGAATGTTTTTCTCTTGCAAATATTTTATTTATTTATTTATTTATTTATTTATTTGTTCATTCTTTCATTTATATTTTTATTTCTGAGATGAAACTGGATAGATATGTGGCTTTTTATCACTTTTAGAGCTCACACATCACAGGAGATTATTAGAAGTGTTCATCTGATTGCATGGTCCATTGGCAGAGGCATACCTCTCAACCTCTTGGAGCAAGAAATCTGTAGATTGCCATAAATGAAAGTGGGCCAGAGGTGCAAAAATAGGGACAATTTTTAAATATGGATCTTACAAATTTAGAAAGTTGATAGAATAACAGGCTTTGCATTAACATGAATTTTCTGAAGGATATGAAGTCTGAAACTTAAATGTCTATCATTATTTTTGAACTTCAATCTTTATTGATTTACTAGCAATTTGTCAGACAACCACAATTTTATAAAAAACAGACCAAAATATGAGGCCAAAATCTGTGCATTCTGTGAAAATCTGTACAGTTAAGAGGTATGGGTAACAGAAAGAAGAAAGCAAATAACTGGCTGGTTAAATTAAAGCAATAATTACTGTGGCTTGTGGGGCACAGCGACAGAGCACAGTGTTTGAAATCTACAAGTTAAAATACTTTAATTATTTTTTTTCAGTTTTTCAGTCAGAAAGTCATATAAATATGTGGGCAGAGATAACAGCACACACTGTCAATTTCACAATACACTTGCATTATTTTTTATTTAATTTTATGACAATCAACATTGGGGTATGGTGCCCTATGGCGGAAAGTTGATATAAATTACTGTGATGGCTATTTCACTACCTTTGGCAATCATATGTTACTGCTGATTCAAATAAGTGGTTTTCTATTCATCATAGCAGTCTATAGATGAATTACAAGGGCTCTTACAGTGACTACAATAAAGCGGTTATTGTAGTGCTTGACAGTGAAGTGGGGACAGTGGATAGTATCTGTAAGCTACAAACTGAAATGCATTATTGTGATAATTTTTCTTTCATGTTCATCAAAACCTAATACCCGAGGTTATACAGAAAGGGACAATCATTTGCTGGGAGGTAAAGAAGCAGGATATGTGTGAAAATACAATGTTGTTGTTGTGTCTTTTGGCTTTTCCCAGTTAGGGGTTGCCACAGTGGAACTCCGGTCCGCTAATGATTGGCAGTAGATTTTTACGTGCCGAGTTGCCAGCCCTGACGCACAACCTTCAACAAAGGTACACCCATTCACGCATGTCTCCACACAGAAGACGTTCTAGCTGAGAATAGAACAGGACAACGTCTTACTGTGAGGAGACAACGCTACCGCAGCACCACCACCGCAGTCCATGTGTGAAAATACAATGTGTATCTGAAAACATAAGGTAGTTATACAATATGGCTGATCTAAGGGCATGGTATGTGTCTATAAACAAGTTAAAATTAATTTCTACAATTATACCCTTCAGTTTTGTCATAATCACACATCAGAATGTGCACTACAAGTTGCTATCTTGCTTATGGGAAGGTAGGTTGTATATGAAAGCAGAAGATAACTACATGCTTTATACAAAGCAATCACAGATGTGATCAGCTTGAGGAGAAAGGCATCTATACATGTCAAAGAGCAACATGTTAAAATAAGTTAGTGTGGTTATTGCTTCTTTTACTCTACTTGTAATCAAACATCAGAAAGTAGATGCATTTTGGAATGGAGTGAGGAGGTATGCTGATTGAGAGAACATAGGTTTTTTGCATGATCACTATTGAACAAAACATGATGCGGCTTGTTGGTTGGTGTATCTAACAACAGGAAGTTGAAATTTGTTAATGTGTTTGCTCTCTCTCTCTCTCTCTCTATATATATATATATATATATATATATATTTTTTTTTTTTTATTTTTTGTCTTTTGGCTTTTCCCGGTTAGGGGTCGCCACAGCAGAACTCCGGTCTGCTAATTATTGGCAGTAGATTTTTATGTGCCGATTTGCCAGCTCTGACGCACAACCTTCAACAAAGGTACACCCATTCACGCATGTCTCCATACAGAAGACGCTCTAGCTGAGAATCGAACAGGGCAACGTCATACTGTGAGGCGACAATGCTACAGCAGCACCACCGCAGTTATATATATATATATATATATATATATATATTTTTTTTTTTTTTTTTTTTTGCTTTCACCTCAATGAGATATCAGAAGTATACAGAATCAATCTACATATTTTGTGGAGGGGCCAAGTGATGTACAAAAGCACAGACCAGTTCTAGGTAACTTGTAAATGATTATTGATATAGTGTATGGGTTACTGAGAATACAGTATTAATTAAATTGTGACATAACTATTTTGTGTGGTGTATTGAAGTTCTGATAACTGTATTATCTTACCATCCAGCATTGACTACAACAGTAGTAGGGGGCTAAAAAGATATGACACCCATATTATAGCCATAGAGTAATACATTCCTATGTGGCACATTAGTTGCAGATCTTCTGGCAGGGTCAGTGACTTGGCTAGCTGGAGTATATTGAAATGCTGATATTCAGACTACAGGATCTACAGAAAAGCAAAATGCAGGAGTGTAATTACATTATACTTGCTTCTTCAAGGAGCTGGTGTAAGTCTAATCTATTAATCTATGAGGTTTTTGATTGCAGCATTGGGGTGTTCAGGAGTCCAAAGTCTTTGTTGGGCTCCTAGTTAAGGAGCATGGCCAACACCTATTCCAGAGGGCCTACTCAGGTGAAGCCTGGACTAGTTTGGCTAGGGCTTTGGCTAGTGCAACAGGTATCCCATGCACTGATGAGCAGTGTCATCATCATCGTAGGAGGAAGAGGGATACCCTTGATCAGTGGATCAGGGAATGTAATAGGTGTCCAAAGTCCAAAAAAATAGGGATGACTCTTACATATTTCTTCTTACAAACTTATTCAGGTGATACAGTAACAGGTTTTGCACTTGCATGACATTTCTGAAGGGTCAGGGGTCTGAATCTCACATGTCTTATGTCAGTCCTTAACCCTTATGCAATAATTTGACTGAGAACCACAATTATATCTGTAACTATATAAAGACTGGACAATCTGTGGATATCTGTACAGTTGACAGATATTACTGCATTACATACTAACTAAGCCCATACCTCACAACCTCTTACAGCCAAAAATGTGGATCAAGCAATGAATACTGGAGGCACAAAGATGCACAAAAAGCAATACATTTTACATATCCTTTGACAAAACTAGAAAAATGATACAATAACAAGCTTTGCATTAGCACAGATGTTCTGAAAGGTATCATGCATGAGACACAAATGTAATTTTCTGACTGCAGTCTTCAATGCTTTGGCTAAGATTTGCCAGACAACACAATTTATGAGAAGCACATGAAAATTATGAGGGAACATTCTGAACATTCTGCAAAACCTGTACAGTTGAGAGGTATTACAAATCAGTGTTTAACTTTTACTGCTACAGTAACAGTACTGTAATGCATACATATCACATTCTGCTTACATCCATGCCAATTGACTTTCATGATCTGCCTCAGCTGTGGAAAAAACAGAATAGAACAGAATACCATTATGAATACCAAGCTTGACTATATGCAGCTTTAAACTATTACAAGTAATGTCTGAAAGTCATACTTACACAACTGTGGGGTGCCACCAGTCTGACATTCCTCGATCCAGTGGTGGAGGGTTACCCTCCTCTTCATCTTGAGGTCTTAGTAGTGATTCCTACACCGTTCACCAGTGCGGAGGATACCAGTAGCACTGGTCAGAGCCCAGGCCAGACTATTCCATGCCTCTGTCCTTGATTGTGAGCCATGATGCACTTCTGAATGAGCTCGGGCCCATGGTCATTTACTAGGAGTCCAATAAGCACTCTAGATTCCTGGACACCCTGCCTTTGAGCCCTAAATCTCAGAACCTCTCCAGAAACCCCTTACATGTCTGTCAGAGAGCAAGTCCAATGTTGAATGATATTTTCCCACCAACTGCACATATCTTGTGTACTCAGAGGGCACACTTTTTGATTTGGTAGCATTTGAAAAAGCTGTACGTTGCCTACTGTCATGCAAACAGGGTGCAGATGGTGCAATGTGTTTGACCAATGGTAAGCAATGCAGAAGTTTGGTAACTAATGCAATTTCTATGTTATTTGAAATACAGACAATTCCGTAACTGCATTGGTCCAATGGGAAGGGCATGCCAAGACACATAGCAGTAATACACTTGCCTGAATATAATACACATTATACTCGCAGTCATACTTTTGCTATTATCTTGACAATACATAGATTGATAAATAATTATGATTAGCATTAAAATTGAATGGCATATGTTGTATTCTGAAACCTGGACCCTATGGTTGTTAGTCCTGCACTGACAGCTATTGCCACAGGAAAGTTGGGAAATCTTTCCTCTATGTGTCAGTTCACTGCTAAATACTACAATGTCTCAACAGTAAAACAAAGACTGTACACCTTGTACTAAAACACAGGACCATCTAGGCTTCAGACCTAGACTTAACACTTGCTGCCACAGAGTAAGTTACATAACATCCCCTAACTTAATATTCATTGTTAAGTTCTCACTGTTAAGTAGAGTGCAATGGTGCTTAGCGGGTTTGCATGATGCACAATAACACTACTAGAAAGCATCTGGGTTCTAGTTTTGACTGTATTGGTCCTGTCTGTTACCTGGGTGGTCCAGCCTTCCATTTTGCACAGTGCTGCTCTACATGCAAAACTGATTAGCATAGCCAAACCTGTTTATGCTAAGCGGTGCTTCCCACAAACAATGCATCCCCATAACCCACTAAAGTAAGACAGAAGGAGAAAGAAAAAAATGGAAAAACAGTTTGGTACTACACAGGAGGTGTGTCTGCAAAGGTCCAGATTTCCAATCTCACTCCAATGGACCTTCAGAAAACAGGATGGGTGCCTTATCCTTGTTTGCTTGAAATTATACAAATCTCTGTTGCTTTGCCATTCAGCAGTTATCTGAGCAGTATTCAGCAATACACAGTGTGAAAACCAGTCTACCTCATTTACCTTACATTGTGTGTGTATATTAACTGGGAATAGTATGATATGCAGTTGTCAGCAAATGAAGGCCAGGATGGATGGCACAAACAAACATATAGTGCTCTGTTGGTGGTAGGAGCAAAGGTGAATTTCTGTTATGGCACATTCAAGGGTACACTGCTCGTTTGAAGGGGTGGGCCAAGCTAATGTCATGTTATGGCACATCTTCTCTATGTAAAGATCTTCCATTACAAACATATGATGCTAAACTGAAGCCATGCATTGATCACCAGTACATTGGAGAGTTATGAATATGTGAACCTTGCATGGCTGAAGACTGCTACTTTCTAATGGACACATACAAGTGAAAGGGCAGTAACTAGACTGCACTGTTATTTTGGGAGAGTGAGTGTATTATACTTACTGCTATAACACAAACAAGGATATGTTTCTCTTGTTAGTCTCCTTGTTTTTTATCCTCCATCTTATTTATTGAAATATGCAGATTCTTTCATGTTTATACAGGGAGGAATACTGACAGCCTTCCTTTACTGCTTTAGCTGTAAACAGTTAATTTGTAGTGATGTGATCCTCATATATTATCATTCTTTTGTCTTGTAGAACACTATATGTCTGCTCATCATAGGCCCCCATTTACATATGCAGAGAATAATCTGATAATGGTGCCTTAAGGCAACATGCTGCTGTGCTACTGTCCCCCTCTAGGATGGATTAGTGGCCAACATTAACACTGCTGGGTGACACAATCCCACATATGAGCAGGTGTATCACAGAACAATAGACATGTTAACTGCTGCAAGTAGGTGTGCAGCTGCAGTGGCACACAATTGTCAAGTCACAGGTGGAGGCCCTGCAGCAGAACCCCCTCTCACTGCCACTGAGGAATTCCTGACAAACACTGGCATCCATGACAGCTCCCAACATCCATGGCATATTATGTTCTGGATGTGGGAAAAACTCCTGCATCCCAAGAGGAGCTTCCAGGTATGTTTCATTAGATGATGATTAGAATACTGTAACATGGTGCACCAACTTCAATAATGTATATGTCGGTGTCATTTGTTTGTTGGGTGGGTGGATTTAGGTTTGCTACAGTTATAAGCTCAATTTGAAGTTGTCAGCCACATTCTTGATGACATTTGCGGTACTGTAGATATACAGGTGTAAATGTATTACCCCCTGCTTTACTGTTAAAGGTGATGCTGTTGCCATTACATCTTGCTTTACCTATTTCAGGACTGTCAGGAATACAGAGACACAGGCCTCCTGCAGATGGGTAGCCTAACAGGTTTATGTCAGTACTGTAAATACATTTCAACATATCCCGTAATGTGTCCTCTCAAGCCCATTATATGTTTTGCTGTATTGTCTGTAATAGTGACAGCAACATACTTTTTTTAGGATATATTGCAGCATAGTAGTGCAGGTATGTATGTATGAATGTATTCCTGTGTTTCTCCCTTTTTACAACAGGTGAATGTGACAGTGGGAGTGTAGGCACTCTGACAACTGAGGACACCTGATAGCTCAGATGGAGTAGTGATACATTGCTCTGACTATGTTGTACAGGGTCCTAGGTAATAGACTGGGTAGGGATGATTATATTTGTACAGCTCAGATAGCTTAGCGGTTATATGATTTGACTATTGCCAGTGTCTCAACAGACACTGATGATGATGGTGGCCAAACTGAGGCACATTTGGGGGGTGTAGAGGTTGAATGTGGCACAAAGGTTGACATCCAGTGATCCGCTTCATTTTCCCCAGACACAGCTAGTAAGCCTATGCCTACCCAGTCCCCTGAGGCCAGAGATATTGGACAGGTTGAATATGAGGACATTGATATGAAGAGTGTTGCTACTGCCCCTTCAGTGCCTATTAAATCTATCTGTAGTCAAAGTGTTGGTAAAGTATCATGCAGGACAGCAGAGAGGAGAGTGCTCAAAGGAGGCCCAATGTCCCTCATGCACCTGGTGCAGGTGTCTAGTCCCGAGTCACTCAACTAATGTTTAGGGCCATCATAGAGGCCCAGGCTCCTTTTGAAAGGTACTTCAGACAAATGCTCAGGATTCCAGATGTGGCACAGTCTGACATCTGTGACTCCCTCTATCGTGTAGCCAATTCAGTGGATCAGTTGAATAACATGTTGGAACATGGAGTGCCTGTGATGGAATGAGGTGTTTATCACTGATATTGCCAACATCCTGGCAGATAGGTTCAGTGCTAACTTTACCACACCACCTCATCCCCTAAAGGGCCCATCTCTATACCAGAAGAATACAAAGTTCCTGTAATCATGGCTGCACAAGTAAAAACCACACTCTCCAAAGCCAAAAACACAGCATCCATGGGACCAGACAACATCCCAGGCTGCGTTCTACATGAACTACAGAATGAACTGGCACCCCACCTAAGTACCATGTTCAATCATAACCTCACTTCAGGCTTTGTGCCCGCTGAGTGGTGCATAGCGATGGTTATCCCACTCCACAAGGGGGGGAGCCACCACAGACCCCGGGAACTACAGCCCCATTAGCCTGACAAGCCTGGTCTGCAAGGCCATGGAACATATCATCATGGAAGTTATAAACAAGGACATTGGTAATCTCCAAACTCTGGACTCCACCCAGTTCGGGTCTGTAAAAGGCAGATTATGTCTGCTAAACCTGATAGACTTCTTTGAAGCAGTCACCAAAGCCATAGATGAGGGTAAGGTGGTTCACACAGCCTATCTAGATCTTGCCAAGGCTTTCGATACCATCCCTCACTCTGGAATTATAGATAGACTCAATAAACTAGGTATAAATCCCTATGTCACAAGATGGGTTGCCAACTGGCTCACTGACAGAACCCACACTGTGAAAGTAGCAGACTCCAAATCTGACTTCAGACCAGTGACAAGTGGAGTACCACAGGGTTCAGTCCTGGGTCCTCTCCTGTTTGGTATCTACTTCTCTGAAGTACAGGCTAACACAGAAGGTCTTTGGCTAACGAAGTTTACAGATGACTGCAAACTAGGAACCATAATCGAAACTCCTAATGATGTGGACATCCTACAAAAGGGCCTCACTGAGACAGATGCCTGGTATCAAAGCCACGGCCTCAAACTCAATGCTAAAAAGTGCATTGTCATCCCCTTTGGTACAAACTCTGTACCCATGAACTACAACATAGGCGGTAGTATACTTAACACTGAAAGTGTGATAAGAGACCTTGGGACACAGGTGGACAGTAGTCTCTCTTTTGATAATCACATTGCTACAGTAGTCAGGAAATCCTTCTACATGGCACACCTCATCACAAAAGGTTTCTCATCCAGAAAAAAAAGGTCATTGTTCCCCTCTACTCATCACTCATTAGACCCATTATAGAGTACAACGCCCTTTTTGGCATGTACCCCACAAGACATCTACAACAACTGTAAAGACCACAGAAATACCTCACAAAAAGGGTTACTGGAATCAAACAGATGCCCCATGCAGACCGTCTCAAAAAACTCCAGCTTTACTCCGTCGCATATCGCCTACTCAGAGGTGATTTCTGCCTAACATACAAAGCTATTTCAAACCCAGAGCTGTTGGATATGCTAAACCTAAAGAAATCCCAATCCCTCTGAGCTACATGCTCTAGGGACCTAAACCTTGTCACCTCAATAAACAGAACATGCCGGAGGGATAGATTCCTGTCCCAGAGACTTCCCATACTCTGGAATAAGCTATCTATCTATATCAAACAAAGCTCCTCATTAGCATTCTTCAAGAAAATTCTTGATGATCAGATGGGAAATAGGAAATTCACCCCGGGGATCACTTCTGTGGCTCTGCTTGACAGTGGCATAGGAAAATAATTTTCTTGGGTGGCAAAAGCCAGGGTACCCTTTTGGCTGGGCTTGTATAGGCCCTAGGGTCGATAGCCTAGTACCTGCCTATGAACCTATGAACCTATATCATGGACCATGCAGTGTCTGTCCTGGCATGTCTGCTGGGAAGGAAATGTCATCCACATGGGCATAGATTAGCAACACCATCTGCTGCTAGCCAACTTGGCCATGCCCAGTCATGCTCCTGTAGTGGCAGTGCTTCCCCTGCACCATCAGGGGATGTGTTGTACACACCCAGACATGGCAGGCCATGAGGTCATGGTCTTGGGTATGGGAGCACATCCAGCAGACAACCTTCACATTAAGGTAGCAGCACTCCATCTGCCCTTGGGCATGATGATACCAATGCATCCCCTAACAGAGCCAGGCCCGATGGTCGGGGTGACAACGATGAACTGACAATTCTACCATGCACAGCTCACACCTGTCCAACATACCAAGATGTCAAGCTAGCACTGAGTTTGGCTGTGTTTTTGCACGCTGTCACACTGTCACACACAACTTTCACATGGATAACCCCTACAGACACACAGAACAGTTACATAGCTCAGTCTGCCTGCTACTTTGTTTTTACTCCCACACACTCAACAACCTTTGTTGTCAGCCTAGGCCTCCTACCCCCCCCCCCACAACACCCTGAGCAAGTGATGATAACTGTGCCATATCCCTGATTTCTCTCTTTTGGATTCAAGGAAACTAAAGCTTTGTACCTGATGCACAGAGTGCTTAGCTACATTATTGCTTAGCATATCTACATTTGTGTTGTTTAAATGGTAATTGCACCTGTGAATTATATTTGCCTTACCAAGTTGTACAGTGGATAGCATCATCATTTCACTATTTTAGATATTCTTTAGATATTATCTTGTAAAGGTTGTGAAGTCAACAACTGTAATGTGTCTCATTACTTTCTAACTGTTCTCTTTAATGATTATCCAGTACAAACATATGGTGCATATCATAATTCAGGACATCACATTCAGATCTCTGGATTGCATGACAGCACTGTAGTATAATCTCATCAGACCAGTACAGTATCATGTTCTCTGTTGCATGTAGCTCACCAGAAACATCCATTTGCAGGGCACACCACAAGGTTTTCTCATCAAATTAACACAGAGCCTACAAACCATACCATGATGAATGTGTGCCAATTAAAATACATGTCACTTTAATCTGTCTTGTATCACATGATGTGATGTCTTCTTGATATCCTGGACACTGTCTGATAATGCCCTGGTGAGATACATGCATGTACAATAGTCAAATATAGCTGATGACTTCTGCATTGTCTGCTGATCATATGGGAATAGCAGTATCCCACCTGCTGATGTAAAATGCTGTCTGTAATATCAAGTTACACCTGATTCACACACACAGAATGACACATATACACACGCTTGACTGCAGTGAAAATAGAACACCCACCTATCTAAGGTACACATGCTACAGATCACTGAATGTAACACATATGCCACTCCACAAGTCTGACTTTTATTGTGTCTGACAACCCTTTATAGCAGATGACATCAGCAGTGTTGGTTTAGGACAAGATATATGTCCCACCTGCTGGTGTAAAATGTTCTCTGTAATATCAAGTTACAGCTCACTCACACAAAGAGACACACACACACACACACACACACACACACACACACACACACACACACACACACACACACACACACACACACACACACACACACACACACACACACACACACACACACACACACACACACACACACATACACACACACAAACAAACCCCTACCTATCTAAGTAGACAAACTACAGGCCCTGTGAGAGACAATAGCTTGGGAAGCCAGTGTGGAATGACTGTGGAGGGATGAGCAGCTATCACAAAAATGGCGTGCCATGGCATTAGATAAATAACTGTAGGATAGCACTTTTATTCAGCTGACTAGAGACACACACAGAGTCAACTGAAGTGAAAAAAAGAACCCCTACCTATCTAAGTGTAAAGACTGCAGAACACAGTACTTAATGCATGCACCACATAACAAGTCTGACTTTTATAGGAGTGCAGGTGGACTTATTGTAGATGACATCAGCAGGTCCTGTGAGAGACAACAGCTTGGGAAGGTGGTATGGCATGAATGTGTAGGGATGAATAGCTACAAAAAATGGCCAGTTATGCCATTGAAGATGTAATTACTGGACAGCACTTCTATTCTGATAACTAAACACACACACACACACACACACACACACACACACACACACACACACACACACACACACACACACAGTCAACTGAAATGAGAACAGAACTCCTACCTATCTAAATGCACAGACTACAGATCACAGTACTTAATGCAAGTGCCACAGAACAAGTCTGACTTATACATCAGTGCAAGTAAACTTACAGTAGATGACATCAGCAGACCATGTGAGGAACAACAGCTTGGGAGGCCTGCATAGGCACATAGATTCATAGCATCATATGAGGCATATTTGGATGTTTGAGTTTAGCAGAACAAAGTTGTGAGCAGCACCAACTGGCACTGTCCATGAGAGAGCACACAACATTATAAATTAAACAGTAAAAAATGGCAACAACCACCACTAAGTATAGTCCAAGGTTTAATCACTTGAACAGCATAAAATGATATAAAATCAGTGCAACAACAATGATTTATAAGTGCTTTCAGGCTAATGCCCTTCTTCAGACAAATAACTGAGATATTCAAACAGTTTAAATAGTAAATAACCAGTTAAAATCAGTAATTAATCTGCCTTTTCTTTAGGGCTGGTTTAAGGGGAATGACATAATTCAATCCTGGGAATCTGTGAGTTGTTAGCTCTATAATCCATCTTGTTTCCTGATACCCTGTTTCATTCATGAGGTCCCCCTTAAACTCTTGTGTATGCTCTGCATTATTGCAAACTTAAAATCATGTTCTGGAAACTGATGAATGTGTTGATATAAAGCATTATGCTCATTATGTAGCCTTATAGCAGACAAATTATTTAGTATTCTATTTTCTAACATACAATTTGTCTTCCCTACATAAAATCCTGCACATAATCTGCAGGTAGCTAAATATATCACATTCATAGTCTTACAGTTAGCATATGTGTTGAAATAATATGTTCTATTGGTAATGGGGTGTACAAATGTAGTTTCTGTATTTATATATGAACATGCCTTACAAGAGCCACAGGGTATGGTTCCTTTTAACCTAGATTTATCTTGAGTCATTCTATTCCCTTCATGGCATAATAAGTCTTTTAAATTCTTGTTCCTTCTAAAGCAAAACATAGGTTCTTCCCCTATAACTTTCTTTATCATTTCATCTGTGAGAAGAATTTTCCAATTATTCCTTACTATATCAGAAACTCCATGTATATTATTACTATAGGTAAACATCAATCTCATTTTGTTCTCCTGTCTTGTGGGATTGTTGTTCCTAACACTTTCCCTTCGGTCGTGTGTTAACCAAAGCCACATCTTGTCTTTACTTTGTCTGCTTTTTTCTGAAAACCTAGCTCTACCTTATGTTCTTTGTATCCTCTCTCAGTAAAATTATGTTTCAAATTATCCAATTCTATAGCAAATATGTCCTCATCTGTACATAACCTTGACACCCTAGACAGCTGGCCTATCACTATGTTGTCAAAAGTAAATCTTGGATGTATACTGTCATATGTAAGTAAATTATTTTTCCAACAATCTTTTCTATAAAGAGTAGTTTTAAAGCTATCATCATTTTGTATGACTTTTACATCTAGAAAATCCAATTGAATCCTAGAAGATTTCATAGAAAATCTTAAAAAGGATGTGGTGGATTTTAAATATGGTATAAAAGCTGCAAGTTCTTGCAGTTCACCATCCCACAACAGGAAAATGTCATCCACAAAGTGTTTATAAAAACAGATGTTGTCAGACCATCCATGACACTTTCCTAAAACATGATGCTGCTCCCAAAATGCCATGACTAAATTGGCATATGTGTTGGCACAAGGGGTGCCCATAGCCACCCCTTGTGCCTGACGATAATGCCTATTTTGACAGACAAAAACATTATACTCCAGAATTAGTCTGAGCATCTCTATAATGAGTCTATTCTTCCTAGTGTCATGTAAACACAAATCAGAAATTAATCTAGATAAAGCTGTTAAACCATACTCATTGCTGATCAGAGTGAAGAGATTATTTACATCTAATGTTACCATATGTTTTCCAATCTTCTTTCTGCCTGATGAACTCACTTAGACTGATTAAAAAATCTCCTGTACCTTTTAAAATGTGTGTAATATGTGTTAATGCTGATCTCAAAGTAAATTCTACCCAAATCGAGATATTTTCTGTCATCCACCTCCTACCTGATACTGTTGACCTTAGTGAGGGATTTTTGATGACTTTATGTATTTTAGGTAGGGCCTTAAAAATAGGAATAACAGGACTGTCTATCTTCAAAATCTTATATAAGTCCATGTCCATCAGTCCTTCATCTTTCAAATCTGCTAAATGTCTTCTGATTCTAGAAATAACATTATTGACAATAATTGGAGATATTTGCATAAAAGTTAATGTGTCTGTTAACATTTCACTTAGTTTTTTACGGTAAAAATCTTTATTCATTATAACTACTGCTCCTCCTTTGTCAGCAGACTTAATAATGATTTGTTTGCTCTGTTGTAAAGAAGTAAATGCTTCCCTCTGTGTTAACTTAAAACATTTTTTTTGTTATAATTACTCTGTAGATAGACTCCAATTTCTTGTTCACATACTTTGATAAAAATATTCATAGCAGAATTAAACGAATTAAATAAAGGGACAAATGAACTGGGTTGCCTTAAAGTTGCTGGTTGGTTAAAAGTATTATTCCCAAACATGTTGTTTAACATAATGTTCCTACCAAACATCATTAAGTCCAGTATTACATCAGTAAATGTGCTATTGTTGCTGGGAATAAACGTAAGTCCCTTATTTAACACATACCTTTCAGTTTCAGATAGGACATAATCAGATAAATTGTATACAATATTAGTATCATCATCAGTCCTTCTCTTTTTCGCTTCTCTCATGTCTTGCTGTAGTCTCCTCCATTCATTTTTCTTCTTGGTGGGAGCTGGGAAAAAAGGAAAAGAACGCTGACTATTCTCTATTATGCAAACTGTTTTAGGTCAAGCCGCCAATTGTATGGAGCTCTCCCCCATCCGTATAGTGTCTGTGAATTCTGAATTAGTATTTCTTGTAGTTAATGTATTCACATTAACTAAACTAACATCTTTCCTCAAATTCTGGTTACTTTCTGATGTTAAATGAAGGTTGATATCCTCAGTTCTTGCTGAAACAACAGCCATAGTGGCTGCCATTCAATTTTCGCCGTATTCCTGGTTGCCGCTAAGTTCATCTGATTGGTTGTTTACCTCATTGTGCCTCCTCACTTCAGTGGGTATTTCCCTATTGGTTCTGAAGCTATTTTGTCTCAATTTTTCTATTGGATAGATGCCTTTCTTCATTCAGAGCCAATTCAAATGCTGGATTATCTGTATTAGTGTAATTTTCTCTTGGCCAGATAAATATGCGACCTGGTGAAAAGTCATTAAAGTCTCTAGTTAACTTTTTTATTTTGATTTGCTGTAATTTCCTGTCCAAAACAGTTAATGAACAAAAAGCTTTATCCATTCTGCTTGTAATAGCTTCTTCACTATATCCCTTGTCAAGTCGTTTTTGTAATTCATTGATTTCTTCTATCAGAATTTTCTACTGCGGTGCAAAAAAACTATTAGCAACCACATATATGCATAACCTGTCCCTATATTTATTTGTTGCAATTTTGCCATCAGTTCAGGGAACACATCCCCTTGTGTGGGCATGCCCAACACCCTCATGCCTCTCGGAACTAAACCAAACATTAAACAAGCTTCAAAATGGTAAAGCTGCCACTGCAGCCATTTTAGTTTACTCACTTTATTCACTAAAGTGTTCAGTAACTCTCCAAATATCAACAAATTCTTTATACTTACTGCTGGCTCAGATTGTTGTGTTGTTGTAGATTGTAGTAGGTTGTCAGACCATCCATTACACTTTCCTAAAACATGATGTTGCTCCCAAAATGCAATGACTAAATTGGCATACATGTTGGCACAAGGGGTGCCCATAGCCACCCCTTGTACCTGACGATAATGCCTATTTTGACAGACAAAAACATTACACTCCAAAATTAGTCTGAGCATCTCTATAATGAGTCTATTCTTCCTAGTGTCATATAAACACAAATCAGAAATTAATCTAGATAAAGCTGTTAAACCATACTCATTACTGATCAGAGTGAAGAGATTATTTACATCTAATGTTACCATATGTTTTCCTAACTTCTTTCTGCCTGATGAACTCACTTAGACTGATTAAAAAATCTCCTGTACCTTTTAAAATATGTGTAATATATGTTAATGCTGATCTCAAAGTAAATTCTACCCAAATCGAGATATTTTCTGTCATCCACCTCTTACCTGATACTGTGGGCCTTAGTGAGGGATTTTTGATGTCTTTATGTATTTTAGGTAGGGCCTTAAAAATAGGAATAACATTAAAAATATGAATAACAGGACTGTCTATCTTCAAAATCTTATATAAGTCCATGTCCATCATTCCTCCATCTTTCAAATCTGCTAAATGTCTTCTTATTCCAGAAATAACATTATTGACAATAATTGGAGATATTTGCATAAAAGGTGATGTGTCTGTTAACATTTCAGTTAGTTTTGTATGGTAAAAATCTATATTCATTATAACTACTGCTCCTCCTTTGTCAGCAGACTTAATGATTTGTGTGCTCTGTTGTAAAGAAGTCAATGCTTCCCTCTGTGTTAAGTTAAAACATTTTTTTGTTATAATTACTCTGTAGATAGACTCCAATTTCCTGTTCACATACTTTGATAAAAGTATTCATAGTAGAATTAAATAAAGGGACAAATGAACTGGGTTGCCGTTAAAAGTATTATTCCCAAACATGTTGTTTAACATAACGTTCCTACCAAACATCATTAAGTCCACTATTACATCATTAAATTTGCTATTGTTGCTGGGAATAAACGTAAGTCCCTTATTTAACACATACCTTTCAGTTTCAGATAGGACATAATCAGATAAATTGTATGCAACATTAGTATTATCATCAGTCCTTCTCTTTTTCGCTTCTCTCATGTCTTGCTGTAGTCTCCTCCATTTGTTTTTCTTCTTGGTGGGAGCTGGTAAAAAAGGAAAAGAACGCTGACTTTTCTCTATTATGCAAACTGTTTTGGGTCTCGCCGCCAATTGTATGGAGCCCTCCCCCATCCATATAGTGTCTGTGAATTCTGAATTAGTATTTCTTGTAGTTAATGTAGTCACATTAACTAAACTAATGTCTTTCCTCAAGTTTTGGTTACTTTCTGATGTTACGTGAAGGTTGATATCCTCCTTTCTTGCTGAAACAACAGCCGTAGTGGCTGCCATTCAATTTTCACCATCTTCCTGGTTGTCGCTAAGTTCATCTGATTGGTTGTTTACCTCATTGTGCCTCCTCACTTCAGTGGGTATTTCCCTATTGGTTCTGAAGCTATTTTGTCTCAATTTTTCTATTGGATAGATGCCTTTCTTCGTTCAGAGCCAATTCAAATGCTGGATTATCTGTATTAGTGTAATTTTCTCTTGGCCAGATAAATATCCGACCTGTTGAAAAGTCATTAAAGACTCTAGTTAACTTTTTTTATTTTGGTTTGCTGTAATTTACTGTCCAAAACAGTTAATGAACAAAAAGCTTCATCCATTCTTTTTGTAATAGCTTCTTCACTATATTCCTTGTCAAGCCGCTTTTGTAATTCATTGATTTCTTCTATCAGAATTTTCTCCTGCAGTGCAAAAAAATCTATTAGCAACCACATATATGCATAACCTGTCCCTATATTTATTTGTTGCAATTTTGCCATCAGTTCAGTGAACACATCCCCTTGTGTGGGCATGCCCAACACCCTCATGCCTCTCGGAACTAAACCAAACATTAAACAAGCTTCAAAATGGTAACGCTGCCACTGCAGCCATTTTAGTTTACTCACTTTATTCACTAAAGTGTTCAGTTACTCTCCAAAAATCAATGAATTCTTTGTACTTACTGCTGGCTCAAATTGTTGTGTTGTTGTAGATTGTAGTAGGTTGTCAGACCATCCATGACACTTTCCTAAAACATGATATAAAATGCCATGACTAAATTGGCATACACGTTGGCACAAGGGGTGCCCATAGCCACCCCTTGTACCTGACGATAATGCCTATTTTGACAGACAAAGACATTACACTCCAAAATTAGTCTGAGCATCTCTATAATGAGTCTATTCTTCCTAGTGTCATGTAAACACAAATCAGAGATTAATCTGGATAAAGCTGTTAAACCATATTCATTACAGATTGCAGTGAAGAGATTATTTGGGTTCCTATTGGAACATCGAATTTCCAATTGTTCGAATCACTAAAGGTCGACCTTTAATGATCGAACAACTGGAAATTCAAATTCGTCAAAATGACAATAAAAAAAAAAGTAAAGGCTGTAGGCAGGGGGGCAAGCCCTCCTGCACCCCCTCACCCCCGCTACTTAAATATACCAATCCGAGATCGTGCTACAGTGTAGGAAAGGGGAATCTTTCCTTTCCGCACCATAGTTCATTAAAGTGCGATCTCGGAGTTGGTATATTTAAGTAGCAGGGGTGTGTGGGGGCGCACATAGTTTGAGCATATATTCTGTTCTGAAAAGAGTAATTTATTGGACATGCATCCATGTCTATGGTTCAAAATATTTAAAATAAGTAGGGGGATATATGCCCCTCACACCCCCCCCACACCCCCTGTAACTATATATACTAACTCCACTTTTGCACTACAGTGGGGAAAAGGGCATATAGCTTTTACTTACCTACTCCCACTACTATGTTGAAATTTATCATTGTAAGGTGTCAGTGTTATGACTTTCAGTCAAGTAAGTTTTCAGTGTTATGAACCTTAGGTTATATTGTCTTGGTCAAATGAATTTCAGTCAAATGAAATTTTGATGATATGAAGTAGACACACACACACACACACACACACACACACACACACACACACACAGTAAAAACCAAAAGAAAAATCTAGCAAGACTAGACTTTCAAACCTCTTGTATTGGCGGCAACATGGGATATATGCAAATGACCCTTTAAGGACATTAGGTGTTTCGGCTACATGGCAATTTTGAATCTCCATGACTTTTCTCTTTTTAAGTCTATTTATGGACTAACTCAGGTCAATAAAGCCAAACACCACTAGCTGTGGACATGCATGTTTCAGCCTTCTTATGGCATCATCAGGACAGCATAAGTGGAATGATTGGCTCACCTTTAGAAGCACATGGTTGCAGAGGCAGCTTGTGCTATAAGACTGCAGGACTGCAGCTCTCCCCACTTGTAGAAAGAAGGAAGAAAGAAAGATAAAAAAAAAAACTTGTGAGTCCCGGAATTCCATGCATGCATGCTTGGCGTTCCTGGCACTCACAGGACTCCAGACTGCTGTGTTAGGCATTCCAGATAGAGGAAAAAGGCATCTCTGCCCTGCAGCCCCAGAAGTCTGTGCAGTGACAACCACACAGAATGGAAGAACACTGGACTGCATCACCCACAGGCTGGAGCCTCCAGCCTACTCTCATGTGCCAGAAGAATGGAAACCAGGTGATGCTGAGAGGAAACCAACTGTTAGCCTTGCAGGCACAGAGGATTTAGCTGCTGCCGCCGCCGAGGAACCGGCTGTTAGCCTTACAGTTATGGATGATTTAGCTGCTGCTGCTGAGAAAGGTGTGTGTCTGTGTAGAACACATGGTGGTGGATAGAGAATACTCAGTCTTGAGCCCTGCACCTTGGGTGCAGGTGGCAAGGGCCTGAATTCCCTCCCAACCATAATTTTAACAAATTTGCAGATTTTTCCTTCATATTTGTTCTGTTCCTCATAAAATCTGTGGTTTCTGTATCTTCATTTTTTTCTTGCAAAATCTGTAGTGCAGCTACAGGTTCTCTGGTTTGATTCTTGGCTGGGGTGCCTTCTGTGTGGAGTCTGTATGTCCTCCCATCTTACAAATATGTGTTTCTTCCTGCTCTGCTAAAAATTGGCGTTTGTTCCAAGTCAGATTCATTTCCTGGTTAACAAATGTTTAAAAATAACAGGCATTTGAATTTCAGACTTCATATTCTTCATAAACTACATGGTAACACAAAACCTTTTATTCTAGCAATTGTTCTCAGTTTATAACATAGATATTTGAAATTTGTCCCTATTTTTGGGACTGTATTCCCCCATTATTGTCTTCGTCCAGGTATTTTGTGCTAAAGTTGAGAGCTATGATGAGAACTGAATTCACTGAATGTTTGGGGGCTGTATTCCCCCATTATTGGCTTTGTTCAGGTTTTTTGTGCTAAGAGGTTGACAGCTATGATGAGGACTGAATTCACTAAATGGTAGCCATTTAAGTTTCAGTCTTCCTCACTTTCACAAAACAGCTGATTTGGCATAGTGGTATGTTTTTCTGACTGTTTTGCACAGGATCCCCTGGGTTCAGGACTTGGCAGAGAAATGTATGGTGGTAGCACAGCAGTTCATTCTAGCAACTATCCAACATTATACAAGCAATGTTTAAAATGTGCCCCTGTTTTTTGGGGCCCTCCCCCAATAAATTTCGGCTTTTTCCAGATTTTTTGTGCTGCAAAGTTCAGAGATACAGCTGAGTGTCAAGTAGATTTTTCAAGGAGCTGAGAGCTGCAGGGGAACAAAAGTTTAGTGCTGCTTATGCT
Source organism: Protopterus annectens (assembly GCF_019279795.1). Taxonomy (NCBI): domain Eukaryota; kingdom Metazoa; phylum Chordata; order Ceratodontiformes; family Protopteridae; genus Protopterus; species Protopterus annectens. The sequence continues at coordinate 360,419,202 of NC_056728.1, forward strand.
GAATCTGCTTGCATTGTTAATAACACAACAGGTAGTGTACTTGCTTTTGATGCAGATGGCTGTGGGTTCTACTCCCACAGTAGGTAGATGCATTGCTGATAATGTACTGTGTTGGAAAGGGGGTGGATGCTGCAGTCCTTTTTGGTGAAGATACCTAGTAACAATGAACCTGTTATCAGTTTGCCATCCATTCCCTATTGTGATATTACTAGCTTATCATTTTTTAATGCAACATAGGCAATTTATTCCTCAAGGGCAACAGTCATTTTATTTGTAGATGAAACAATGACATATAAAGTTGTTTGCTAGCAGCAACCTCTTCATTAGTTACAGATTTCTTTAATGTGGAATTATTTAGATGACTTTTACTTCTTCAGAGATTGTGCATATTTACTGATACTGGTGGACTGTAGAAGGTTGAATAGACTTTTATGATGGAAATGTTCTGAATTGGGCAGTTTTGTCATTGGTGCATGCATTTTGTTTCATTGTTTACTGGAAGCATGTTCAAAACAATAAATTTAAAATGCCCTCTAACAGCTGTACTGTATTGTACAAGGAATATAATTTAATACTATCAGGAAGGTGTATCAAAGAGCATGTGTATGTTTCGTGTTCAAGGGGCCTATGATTTGAAAACAGCCCAAAGTTAATCTTTATCTGCCACTGGCAACATGTATTTTCTTTGAATGTGGGTTTCAATGCTGTTTCAATGCATGTGAGTTTCAAGGGCAGAGAAGTTTTAATGCTGTCTATTTTCATTGTAAAACTGTATTGTTTTGTTTAGTAGATATCTATTAGGATTTGTGCTGTAAAATACAAAATAAAACTTTCAAATGAAATTGAAATTATCGCAGAAGTAAAGCAGTATGCACATTACAGTGTTTATAGTAAATTGGGTGAAATAACCAAGGAATGGGACATTGGAATGGCTGCAGGGGGAGGCTCCATTCGACCATGATTTTGTGAAGGGGGAAGGGGAGCAAACTCAGACAGCCCCGGCTGAACTATACCTCTCAACTGTCCAGATTTTTGCAGAATGAATAGATATTTGCTTCTTATTTTTGGTTTGTTCCTCATAAAATTTGTGGTTTTCTGGCAAATCATTTAGGAATGAAGTCACTAAATGACAGACATTGAGTTTCAAACGTCATAACCTTCAGAAAAATGCATGCTAAAGCAAGACCTGTTATTCTATCAACTGTCTTAAGTTTATACAATAGCAAATTTTAGTAGTGTTTGTATGTTCCCCCAATATATTTGTCCTTGTCCAGATTTCCTGCATTAAGAGGTTGAGAGGTACATGCAAATTGCTTTATAGAAATAGGAATATCCAAACCTCTCAACTGTTTCCCAATTTTGGCTCAAAATGTTGCTCTCCCCCTAATAATCCCTCCTCAAAATGGCAATTTTGGAAGAAAACGTTGAGGGTATACAATTATTCCAAACATTCAGGAAAGATGCAGAAACCTTTACAAATGCACTCTATGAGCACCTACAAGGATGTATGGATCATGCCATCCCTAGCAAAACCAAGACTCACTCCTCTAATAGAAGGACACCAATTTGGTGGACCCCTGCAATAAACAGGCTGTACAATGGAAGGAGAAAACTAGTTCAGAAAAAAAGCAAATCCCAAGAAGGAAAGACATCCCTGATCAGTATCAGTAAGAAACTAAGGTCCCCTCATGAAATCATCCAAGGCTAACTTCAAAAGAAAAAATAGCCAAGGATTCAAAAGATAACCACAAAGCCTTCTTTAGCTATGTTAAGAATCTAAGTGGCAACTCGCAGATATGCACTGAACTAGTGAAAAATAGCACAAAATATACTGAACCTACTGATATTGCCAATATCCTGGCAGATAGATTCAGTGCACACTTCACCCCTCTCTCACCTCGAAAAGGACCCACAACAATACCGGAAAAGTGTAGTGTCCCAAAAATCACAGACACACAGGTGAAAAAAGCCCTTTCAAAAGCCAAAAACACAGCATCAGTGGGACCAGATGGTGTCCCAGGCTGCGTCTTGCACGAACTACAGAATGAACTAACCTCCCACATAAACACGCTGTTCAACCTCAGCCTCTCCACAGGCTACATGCCCATAGAATGGCAAACAGCAATGATGATTCCTCTCCACAAAGGAGGGGTCACAACTGACCCTGGTAACAATCGTCTCATAAGCCTGACTAGCCCAGTCTGCAAGGCTATGGAGCGCATCATCATGGAACTTATTAACAAAGACATTGGGAACCTCCAAACACTTGACCCGACCCAGTTCGGCTTTGTTAAGGGCAGATCATGACTACTAAACCTGGTTGACTTCTTCAAGACAGTCACCAAGGCCATAGATGGGGGAAAGGTGGTTCACATAGCCTACCTTGACCTCGACAAGGCTTTCAACACCATTCCCCACTCGGGTATTACAGAAAAACTCACCAGCCTGAACATAAACCCCTACGTCATGAGATGGGTTGCCAACTGGCTTACAGACAGAACTCACACGGTAAGACTAGCGGGCTCCAGGTCCGACTCTAAACCAGTCACAAGTGGTGTCCCACAAGGTTCGGTCCTGTGACCCCTACTGTTCAGCATATACTTATCAGAAGTACAGGCAAACACAGGAGGACTATGGCTAACCAAGTTCGATGATGACTGCAAACTGGGAGCCATAACTGACTCTCCCATTGACACAGACATCCTCCAAAATGGCCTTACTGAGACAGACACCTGGTGTCAAAATCATGGCCTCAAGCTAAATGCCAAAAAATGCACAGTCATCCCATTTGGGAAAAATAAAACACCCACGAATTACCACATAGGTGGCAGCCCCCTTAATACAGAAGAGGTAATAAGAGATCTGGGGACCCAGGTAGATAGTAATCTCTCCTTCGACAATCATATTGCCAAAGTAGTTAGGAAATCCTTCTATGTGGCCCATATAATTACTAAAGGGTTCACATCTAGAAATAAAGAGGTTATAGTGCCCCTCTACTTGTCACTCATTAGACCCATCATAGAGTACAATGCCCCATTTGGGATTTACCTCACAAGACACTTCAAACAGCTGGAAAGACCACAAAAGTACCTCACCAAGAGGAGTATTGACCTCAAACATATGTCCTATGCAGCCCGATTGAAAAAACGCCAGCTGTACTCAGTGGCATTTAGCTTACTCAGAGGTGATCTCTGCCTGATTTACAATGCCATGTCCAACTCAGAATTGATGGACATGGTCCACCTAAAGAAATCCAAGTCATTGCGAGCCACGTGCTCTAGTGAGCCAAACCTCACCACAACAATAAATAGAACATGCTGGAGGGATAGATTCCTGTCACAGAGACTCCCCATGCTTTGGAAAAAAATTCCAAATTACATCAGGCAGAGCCCCTCACTAATACTCTTCAAGAGAAATCTTGACTAGTGGATGGGTAACAGAAAATACACCCCTGGGATCACTTCATTGGCTCTGCTTGACAGAGGATCAATTAATTAATCAATGGGGCAGCAAAAGCTGACACACTCTGGCTAGGCTTATAAATGCCCTCGGGCAGATAGCCTAGTACCTACCTATGAACCTATGAACCTATGAATAGCTGGGTAACTACAGCAGAGCTAGAAAGGGAGATGGCTAGAAAGGTGCTTGGTGTGACATCTGGACAGAGGAAAGAAGACAAGGACACCTGGAGGTGAAATGAGGAAGTACAGGAGAGTATACAGAGAAAGAGGCTGGTGAAGAAGAAGTGGGATTGTCAGAGAGATGAAGAAAGTAGACAGGAGTATAAGGAGATGAGGTGCATGGCAAAGAGTGAGGTGGCGAAGGCTAAGGATAAGGTGTATGATGAGTTGTTTGAAAGGTTGGACACTAAGGAGGGAGAAAAGTACCTGTACCAATTGGCTAGACAGAGGGACCGAGCTAGTAAAGATGTGCAGCAGGTAAGGGTGATAAATTATAATGAGGAAAACATACTCACAAACGAGGAGGGTGTGTTGAGCAGATGGAAAGAGTACTTTGAGGGGCTGATGAATGAAGAGAATGAAAGAGAGAGAAGGTTGGATGATGTGCAGATAGTGAATCATGTAGTGCAGCGGATTAGCAAGGAGGAAGTAAGGATAGATATGAAGAGGATGAAGAATGGAAAGGCTGTTGGTCCAGATGACATACCTGTGGAAGCATGGAGGTGTTTACGTGAAATGGCAGTGGAGTTTTTAACTAGATTGTTTAATGAAATCTTGGAAAGTGAAAGGATGCCTGACAAATGGAGAAAAAGTGTTCTGGTACCGATTTTTTAGAATAAGGGTGATGTGCAGAGCTGTAGTAACTACAGAGGGATTAAATTGATCAGTCACAGCATGAAGTTATGGGAAAGAGTAGTGGAAGCTAGGTTAAGAAGGGAGGTGATAATTAGTGATCAGCAATATGGTTTCTTGCCAGGAAAGAGCACTACAGATGCGATGTTTGCTCTGAGAGTGTTGATGGAGAAGTACAGAGAAGGTCAGAAGGAGTTGCATTGTGTCTTTGTGGACTTAGAGAAAGCATATGACAGGGTGCTTAGAGAGGAGTTGTGGTATTGTATGAGGAAGTCAGGAGTGTCAGAGAAATATGTAAGAGTGGTACAGGATATGTACAAGGGTAGTGTGACAGCGGTGAAGTCTGCAGTGGGAGTGATGGATGCATTTAAGGTGGAGGTGGGATTACATCAAGGATCAGCTCTAAGCCCTTTCTTATTTGCAATGGTGATGGACAGGTTGACAGATGAGATCAGACAGGAGTCCCTGTGGACTATGATGTTTGCAGATGACATTGTGATCAGTAGTGAGAGTAGGGAACAGGTGGAGGAGACCCTGGAGAGGTGAAGATATGCTCTAGAGAGAAGAGGAATGAAGGTCAGCAGGACTAAGACACAATATATATGTGTGAATGAGAGGGAGGATAGAAGAATGGCAAGGATGCAGGGAGAACAGAAGGTGGATGAGTTTAATTACTTGGGATCAATAGCTGAGAGTAATGGCGAGTGTGGAAGAGAGGTGAAGAAGAGAGTACAGGCAGGATGGAGTGGGTGAAAAGGAAGGTCTACAAGAGGGTAGTGAGACCAGCTATGTTATATGTGTTGGAGACGGTGGCATTGACAAAAAGGCAGGAGTCAGAGCTGGACGTGGCAGAGTTAAAGATGTTAAGATTTGCACTGGGTGTGACGAGGGTGGGCAGGATTAGGAATAAGTATATTAGGGGGTCAGCCCATGTTGGAAGGTTTGGAGACAAAGCCAGAGAGGCAAGATTACATTGGTTGGGACATGTGCTGAGGAGGGATGCAGAGTATATTGTGAAAAAGATGCTAAGGATGAAGCTGCCAGGTAACAGGAAAAGAGGAAGGCCTAAGATAAGGTTTATAGATGTGGTGAGAGAGTACATGCAGGTGGTTGGTGTGACAGAGCAAGATGCAGAGGACTGGAAGAAATGGAAACAGATGATCTGCTGTGGTGAGCCCTAACAGGAGCAGCCGAAAGAAGAAGAAGCTCTGTACTAACTCGTAAACCTCTGTATATTTGTTTATGTTTCTTTTATATTTTATATTGTTTGGTATTTTTATATTTTATATTGTTTGATGTTTCTTATTGCATACTGTTTAAGTAAATCTGGAGCTTTTCTCCCTGTCTCCAGTGAAAATGGGCATCTGCTCAGTTGGACCAACCCAGTCAACAAATTATAAATAAATAAGTAAATAAACATGTAATAAAATTAAACAAGTCCTTCATTTACATCATTCATATTTATCAATAGTTCATATTAAGAAATTCTTTCATTTTTGTAAACATATTTTTATAAAACTTATGTACTGACATCACTGGAAACTGGCTATGTCTCTTTAACTACTACATATATCCCATTTCATTTGGTGCTATGTGACTAGGTCATGTTTAAATGTTTGATTGCTTTTCTAGTTCTCAGTTCAGTCATTTCATGATGGAGTCATGTAAATGAATTATAAACTTCATATTTAGACATTAAAAGGGGCTTGTATGTCTGTGTGTGTGTGTGTGTGTGTGTGTGTGTGTGTGTGTGTGTGTGTGTGTGTGTGTGTGTGTGTGTGTGTGTGTGTGTGTGTGTGTGTGCATGTGTGTGTGTGTGTGTGTGTGTGTGTGTGTGTGTGTGTGTGTGTGTGTGTGTGTGTGTGTGTGTGTGTGTGTGTGGTGTGTGTGTGCTTTCTAGTTGTGCTGATGTTCTGCAAGAAGTTTTTTTTTGTTTGTTTTCTTTTTTAACTGTTGTACACATTTACATCAAGGCTGATAAACTGTATTTGTTCTACAAGTTTTCTCTTTTTTTTTCATCCATGATGAGTGCCACCTCTAGTGATAACATCAATATAGACTTTACATTATTTTCTTAGCCAGACTCTTTAGGGATTGTTTTGTCTATATTAATGAGTGTAGTTACTTCTACAAGCACTGTTGAGGCAGGCAAAGAAACAAAAGATCCAAGTACCAACCCTGCAGGCAATTTAAGTATTAAAGTGTTTTGGAAGAAAAACAAAAAAATCAAAAAACAAAATATCCCCTTGGAGGCCTTCACACATGAAAAAAGAAGGCAGTACAAATATTGCCTTTTTTTCTGGATACAGTTAAGGATCTGGAAAAGAAAATTCATAAAATTAAGTCACTTATGAGGGACAATCTTTATTTCAAACAATGTTTAAACATGAAACTTGAACTAAAAGTTTGTCTAAATTCACAAAAAGATATAGCAGAATAAAGCTGATAAAAACAACTAATATCATGACTTATGCAATTTATTTGATTGTAGAAGATTTGAAATCATGACTTTACTTATTAAAAACAATAGCACTTTATTGGAAATGTTTGCATATTAAATTTTATACCTGTACAATTAGACACCATCTGACCTTTCTTTCTTCAAATTTAAAACATAATTTGACGACATTCTACATCATTTCAGATATCTGACTTATTTAAAAAAAGAAAGGTCAAAAAGCTTTAAAGAAATTTGGCAGCTTACCAGTTCATATACATATATTTCCTATCTGGCTCTAATATTAGGGAAAAGGAACTCTAATGGACTGTAACAAAGGCTGGCCAGTTTCCATTTTTTTTATCAAATGCAGTGCAACTCACCTATTATGAGGCCCAACCACATAACCCTGTAATTGTATATGAGTTTTCAACTAAATTTTACATTTAGGAACAACAAGTCAGGCAGTTGCAGAGTCAGTAAAATCTCTCATGTCAGCAACTGTGACTGCTTTGCAGTGAGATAGCAAAAATAATTTTCACCAGTAAAACACTCTGCAGATCACCTGTCAGGGAAACAGTTTTTCATGAATAAGAAGGTATTTTAAGAAAATGTTGGAATAACAGACTCCAACAAAACATTTAACTTTGAATGGATTATATTCAAGTAGCACTTTTCATTTATATGTTCGAGAAATGTAGACTTTACAAATGTAGTTATTGATTTTAAAGTATATGTACATAAACAAAATCTTGCTTGCCTGGATAGTACTATATAGCAGTCACACAAGCAAAACATTTATTTAAACAAAGTATTTTTAATTCACTGAAAACACTGTAATCTGTGTTAGCATGTCTTGCAGGAGATTTGTGTATATTCTCAGATTAACTTGTATTGTATGCCAGCATGTCTAATTGTGAAAATGTAAATACGTTTTTAAAATGTTTAGTATGTCCCTGTTATACAAAATGTTTAACGAATCTATCAGTGTTTTGGTACATTTCTAATAGCACATGTTTTTAAGGGAGATTCTAAATAACAAACTATGAAGAATCAGCTATCAATAGGTGATGTCATCAGAATTTTCCTGGTTGTTATGTGATTATTTGAACAGATGATTGACAGGAAAAAGAACTTTATCAAACAGCTGATTATTATTCTTAAAATAAGACAGTTGAAACTGTTAATCTTGGCTATCAAAGAGACTGCTGAAGTCAGTTGAAGGACAGTTAGTTAAGAGTTGCAGTCAGTTACAGTGCTGTGCAGTGGATACCCAAGCAAAAGTACTCACCAAAAACTGTGCATATGTTTTTTCCTTACTGTTATGGTTTAGATTAGATCAGGGACAGTATTCTCTAGTTAGATTTGGAAAGTTTAGCTATTTAGGTAGAGTTTTTCTAAGATGATGGCCTTCTATCCTATAGTTTAATTTTATATTTCTGTTGATTGAATTTTGGTGTTTATTTAAAGTTATTGATTTAGATTTTTTAATAACGATTTTACTTATTATTAAATGTTTTTTCATTACTTTACATTGTGGCTTGACAATCAGTGTATTCTTTAGAAATTAGAATGTTTATACCTGTTTGATACTCCTCAGGTCACCTCAAATGTCTGGTTGCTTCTAGTCATAGCTATCATTTATTTGATATTTAATTTTTAATAATTGATCACCCTTTGAAGAGAATGTAGACCTGTCTGACTCTGGTGGCATTTACCATTTGTATTGGAGAGGGGACACAGCTGAAAATCTGTATCAGGCTTCCAGTAAGTGTTTGAATATGTAAGGTTTGAATTTATTTTGAGTGTGAGTGAGTCAGAGGTCTTACATTAGAACACATTGCTCTGAAGTATATAGTAAGAGATTACATATGGGGTGGACAGAGGTATATAGTCCAGTCCCAGGAAATACGGTATGTTCCTGTTGTGCTTTTAAGGGAAATTGTGGAATTTTACTATTGCATGCTCTGTGCTCTGGTGTTTCCTGTAATACTTTCACACTTGAGTCAGTAGTGAGGATTGAGAGTCCTTAATAACTGACCCAGGTTTTAAGTGGCGGATGTCACATATTGGTCGCAATCCGGTAGGATATTAAAAGACATCACACACCTCTTCTGGACCCTATGCAGCATTTGAATTGGCTTCCATTAGATATTTTAATTAATAGCTTACTAATCCTAGAATTCATTGACTTTATAATTTAAGTTGCAATGAAAAAAAGCTTTAATAAATCCATGTCTTTACAAAGATGTAGCTTATGTGAAAAATGACTATGTATACTGACACAGCATATCTTAAGGCTGAAATTCTAGATTTACTAAATGATAACTTTTTTGAAAGCACTGATACATTTTTCTGGATGACTGTTGTCAACACATTCACATTGTTTTATAAGTCATGTTACAAATGGTGAAATTATGTTTACAATTTTGTGAAAGTTAATAAGTTTATGATAACCACTTTTTTGTGATTCCTATAGCATATTTGTACAAAGATGACCATCCTTTCTGCCTACTTTTTAAGGCAAAATGATCTAAAACTGAAGGAATCTTTATTTATTTAGACAGTATTTTAAATAATGTTACACAGAAAACTCTTTCTTACATTAAAGATTCATGAGGTTTTCTGGTTAAGTTAAATTCTTTGAATTTGGGAGCAGAGAGTTATAATATTATTTAAATATCTGGGGATATCACTAATTTGTATACACCCAAAGAGGGAATTGACATGTTTTAAAGATTGTTAGCAAATTTTATGAAAAAGCGTACTAAAGAAATAGAAAATACATTTACCTTGCTGGCTGTATGTTTGTTTAACAACATTTTTTTATTCAAAGACAAGTTGCTTAAGCAAATTAAGATGGTTACAATGAGGACAACCGTAACCCCAACATTTTCAAATTTTGTATTAAGTTAGGGAGAAAGAGCATGTCTGTATAAGCAAGACTTGTTCAAATTAACATGTTATATTGACAATTTATTATTTTTTCTTATATTTGGGACAGTGAAATAACAGTTCATTTGCTTTTAGAGATGGTATAGCACAGAATTAATCTTTTTTTATATTATACTTTTAAGAGAAGTAAAATGTACATGCACTTCTTTTATATTGAGATTCATATTGAGCAAGTCCATGGTAATTTTGTTTATGGATTAGAGAAAAAAACATGTAATGTTATAAAATTTTATTTGAACCATTCTTACAGCATCCTATACCCTTGGTATGTTCAGAAGAGCCCCATCAATCACTTGCTGTAGGCTTATGAATCTCAGTTTTGAGAAAAAATCAAGCCATGAACTTGCCTATCAAGGTCTTTCCTGCTGCAAACAGCGTGCCTACACTATGGTCTGCAGTATTACTTAAAAAAATAGATATATGTTCATAGATGCATGGATATTCCAAGGTCACTGAAACTGCTGACCGATGTTACTTCGCAGGTTCCTTCCCTCAGGCAGGAGTGTCATACAGGACATTTAGGTCACTGGTTGAAATATCAGTGAAGATATTGGCCTTGCAGAAAATCAGAAGGTCAAGGACAATTGGGTCTGTAAAGGCAAGATAAACAAGACAGACAACTCCCCTAAAAACTGTATAAGGCAATGGATAAAGAGATAGATCTTCCAGTCTTACTTGGTAGTTCTGGGACTTTAGGATTATGATCCTTTTAGTTAAGGAACCTTTAGGATCATTCTGATTCTTTCATATGTTTAGTGACATACATCCCAAAGACAGCAGTGTACTTGATATTTGGCCTGATCAATTCTGAGTGATTACTTCTTTACACCTTAATGATAGTCCTCTGGCAATTAGCTCGACTAAATAAAATTATTTCTGATGGTTTATAGACATGAATATACATTTAAAAATTTACTGGAAAGGCAGAAATAAAAAAAAAATAATGCAATTTGTGAGAATAGACAAGGCATGTTCAAATGTGGACATTGTACACAATGTCATTATGTCAAACAGATAAGGTTGGTATTAGTGGGTAAATTGTTCAGATTAAAGGACATTACTTTTGAGATAGTAAGCAAGTGGTTTATTTGGCAAAACGTGAAGACTGTCCTACATTTTATATAGGAATGACTTGTAGGAAAATTAAAAATAGTATTTATGAACACATAGCAGACATTAATAATTGTAGATTAATAGTCTATTTAGACTTATTCAGAATAATAATGACTATAAGTTCATGTTAACTTAAGAGTTAATATTGGTAATGAACATTTAAATAAGCAAGAGTTGTAATGGTAGCTTAGATTTAATGCCACTTGTTTTCCTGGTTTTAATGACAACATTTCCATTTATTCTATTTTAAAAATAAAGTTTTATAATTGGTAGATCTTATTTTAAATATTTAAATCACAATTATTTTTCATTATTTATTGAAAGTGTTTTATCTTTTGGGTGATTTTTAACATGTGACCCTGTTTTAATGATATTTAAATGGTGTATATCCATGTCTTAATAGTTCCGATGAAGTTCTTGACACATTATAGTGGAATGAAAGTGTTTAACGTTATTTGTCAATAAAATCATTCCATTGTTTCTCTGTGTCTAGATCTTGGCACTACAGGAGTTTTGGGGCTATTTCTAATTTTCATGATGGTGAGAAAATATGATTCAAAGAAAATTATGGTCACAATGAGAAATACCTCGGGATCAGCTCATTAACATTTTCCTGAATCACACTCTAGCTAACTCTAGTACTATCAGACCTACCAAAAGTAATGTTCTCCCTAGTGACTCATACATTGCTTTGGTGAAGGCACCCCCCACACACACACACACACACACACACAATGCTTATCTAGCTCATCTAGTTCACTTTCCGCAACAATGAAAATGTATACTGCCAGTGGGTTCTCTGTGTAAATCAGGTACCACTGGCATTTAAAGGAGAGATCACATGGCTAATTAGCATTTGCCACTCCTGTGCATAGCAATATTGGCTTAAAGCCTTGCCAGCAAGATCGCCTGCCATGCTGAGGCTCCCACCTACAGGAAACTCAGCAGTAGGGCAGTCTATGAATCAGAAAATCTTGCTGCCAACAGGGAAAATGGCCATGCCAAGGTTTCTTCTTGAGGTAAGCCTTTCTGAATCCCAGCCATTGTTTTTTACCTCCTGATCAATTTATTGCCAATTTCTTGTTGAAATAAAAATCCTCCTGATTGAATAAACTAACTTCAATTTCTCTTTTCTTCATGTTTTACTTTCTTTGTCTTTTTCATGAGGATTGTTGGAAATTTGACTTTTTTTATTACTTCTTCCCTTATGGCAGTCAGCAAACCACTCAGCATTACACACAATATAGAAAACTATTTATTTATTCTATTTATTTACACTTTGATGACCAGGACAGTTCCTCTAGGTCAATGGCCTTTTTTTCAGGGGAGATTTTCTTCATTTTCCAAATGGTAAATTATATGTGTTAAAGTATTGCAATTCAGTATACTGACATAACTGTCTTTCAACCAAGATGTAGTACCTGAAAGTGAGCCATGTTGTATCAGTTCATATATATGTATATATCTATATCTATATATCTATATATATATATATATATATATATATATATATATATATATATATATATATATGGTTTCACTTCATAATATCGAAATGGTGCAATCTCGAATTTCAGCATTTCGAGACCATAAAGCCAAAACCATAGAAAACCAAAACTTCACAAACGCGAAACCATAAACCAAAATACACAGCATATACCACACCATACACAAACCACAACACCCACACCACAAAACAAATGCACACAAAAAACAAAACACCAAACATGCAAATACCTACACTACATATACACAAACACCAACACATCCAACAATTATTACACACTCATACGTTAACCTACCTACCCTAACCCACACATACAACTTAAAACAATCTAACACACACTCAAACTCCAACCCAAAACCCTTAAAAAACAGTCACTTACCTTACACTCTATGCAAATCCATACACCACATCAAACTGCAGCCAACGAAAACACCGCATGTCATGTAACGTAAAGTCATAACCACGAATTCGAGATATTCGAATTCACGATTATGCACTTTCCATATTTTCAAATTCAGCTTTATACTTTGAGATTTCAGCATTTCGAGATTATAAAGTGAAACCATATATATATATATATATATATATATATATATATATATATAGATATATATATATATATATATATATATATATATATATATATATATATATATATATATATATATATATATATATATATATATATATATATATGAAGAGGCTGGACTCTGCCCTTCTGAGCTGGGAATTTCTGGTTAAAGGTTTATAGTGCCTGAATATTTGAACTGTATCTTACTGAAATTGGTACACCTTGTTTGCTGTAGCATAGACTAGATCCAGGCCTGCTGACTCTAGCTTTGTTTATATGCTTGTTGTTTGTTTGCTTGTTATTTCCCTGGAACGCTAATTCCACCTAATACGCGGCTTCTCAGCGCTTCTGTGGATCACTAGTGATATCTGCATTGCTTACTGTACTTATTTCCTTGTTTCACTTGAAAGAAAGTTACTGTTTGTCGTTTTTGCATTTAAGTTACCTGTAAAACATTGCACTTAAGTTACCTGGCACTTGCTCACTAAAGCAATTATATAAGTCAGCACTAAAAATTAAAAGCACTACACCCTCACTTCCCACTGGCCCTTGTTTTCAATTATAAAGGAATTCCCAATATTATTCTAGAATGTCCAAAGGTCAGTTGTCAATCTCCTCTCCAGTCCAGCTGGTGAATCTGGGAATCTTGAGGCAATGTTACAACTGCCTCATGTACACAGACAACCCTCTCCTCCTCCCAACAAATTCCAACACATGTGAGAGATGCAACCATATAGCCAAACTGGAGGCTAAGCTCTCTCAACTCAGTACTGGCATAACCAGTCAGGAGGAGAAGGAAACCACACTCACTACAATTCCAGTCTAACATAGACCTACCACGACAGCAAACCAAACAAATAATCACACAAAAACATACTCGGAGGCTCTAAATAAAGATCTGCCTAAGCAGCAGAGACCTCCAAAGCAGACACCCAAGCAACCGCTACCCCAAAACAAAACACGTGCAACACATAGCTCACAAAGCCAGTGTGCCAAACAGTCACAGCCCTTAAGGCTAAACAACACACCTGATACACTTATAATAGGTGACTCTATCGTCAGGCACACTGACGTCCCGCTCACCAGGCTGAACAAGGAGTAGGTCACGGTGAGCTGCCTGTCAGGCGCTAGGATCTGCCACATAACACAAGCACTCAGGTCACTCCAAGGCAAGTACAAATATGACTCAGTCATTGTCCATGCTGGTGTGAACGACCTGAGATGTACCTCCCTGGACTACATGAAAAGAGACATAGAGGAGCTCTCTGAGCATGTAGCCCAGGCCGGTATGACCCTGACCTTGAGTAGCATCTTACCCTCACCAAGAGTGATGCCACAATATGAAGATAAGATGATCAATTTCAACAATTGGCTTAAGTACTGGTGTCATTCAAAGGGGATCCAATGCCTGTCAGCTTGGGATGATATGCCCGACAAGCCATGATGCTTCGCTAGGGACAGCTTGCACCTGTCACCCCTGGGCTTTCAGATATTGGCAAAGGCTCTTGCTACCCCCATAGTGCCTTTTTTAGGCAAGGCTCAAAAGACAAACCCACCTCCATAGGTATCACAAGGGATAAGAAACTAAGAGTAATGCTACTCAACGCCAGAAGTCTAAACCTCAAAATGCACGCACTCGAAACTCTCCTTAGCATGGAGAACATTGATATCTGTGCAGTAACAGAAACCTGGTTCAAGGCTCCCGAGAGCACCCCAGCACTACCAGGTTGTACCTCACACCATGCTTTTTGGCCCCAAAACTTGGACCGAACCACAAAAAAAGGGAGAGTATCAATATTCGTCAAAGATACCCACACCTCCAGGTTGGTGGCACAGCATGAAGCATCAGAGACTATCCATGTGCAACTAACTGTGGGTAAAACTGCCTTCCAGTTTATAGCCTGCTACAGACCACCCTCCCAAACACAGGAACCCCACTTGGCCTTCCTGAGAATACTGGAAAATATAAAGGTCTCTCCAAACACCATTATATTGGGCGACTTCAACTACCCAAACATAGACTGGAAGCATTACTCTAGCTCCAACACCCTAGCCCAAAGGTTCCTAGAATTTATAAACTCAAATGCTATGGAACAAATTGTTACCACTCCCACAAGAGGGGAAAACATACTGGACCTGATCATCACCAACATGGGGACACTATGCTCCAGACCAGAAGTGTATCCCTCACTGGTAAGATCAGACCATAAACTAATCTCACTGGATATTCACATCCTGACCCCACCCCCTGCCCAGAAAACCACAGTGAAAAACTTCTCTAAAGCAAATTTCACATGCCTCAAAACCGAGGTGAAATCCTTCAAAGCCCCCGGGCCTGTGGAAAATACGGGCCAGACCGCAGAATCCTTTATAAACGCATTCTATGAACACCTTCAGGAATGCATGGATCATGCGATCCCAAATAAAACCAAGACCCAATCCTCCAAAGGCAGACGTCCTGTCTGGTGGACCCCAGCCATAAACAAACTATACAATAGAAGGAGGAAGCTACATGATAGAGAAAATCCCAAAAAGGGAAGGCATCTCTGATCATTATTAGCAAAAAACTACGGGCACTCATAAAATCATCTAAGGCCAGCTTCGAGAGAAAAATTGCACAGGACACTAAGGATAATCACAAGGCTTTCTTTAGTTATGTTAGGAACCTGGGTGGGAATTACCAGATATGCTCAGAATTAGTCCAAAATGACAAAAAGTACACCGAGCCCACAGTCATTGCCAACATCCTAGCTGACAGGTTCAGTGCAAACTTCTCCCCCCTCTCCCCACCAAAAGGGCAAATATCTATCCCAACAGAGTGCTACCCCCCTGACATCTCAGATGCTCAGGTAAGAGCCGCCCTCTCCAAAGCAAAAAACACAGCATCAATGGGACCAGATGGTGTCCCGGGCTGCGTCCTACATGAACTCCAAGAAGAGCTAAACCCAAACATAAAACTACTGTTCAATCTTAGCCTTACTACAGGATATGTACCCAAAGAGTGGCGTACAGCAACAGTGGTCCCTCTCCACAAAGTGGTGCCTCAACGGATCCTGGAAACTATCACCCCATAAGCCTGACTAGCTTGGTCTGCAAAGCTATGGAAAGGATCATCATGGACCTCATAAATAAAGATATTGGGGACCTACAGACACTGGATCCTACCCAGTTTGGCTTTGTTAAGGGCAGATCCTGCCTCTTAAACCTGGTTGATTTCTTTGAAACAGTCACCAAGGCCATTGACGAGGGGAAGCTGATCCACACAGCCTACCTGGACCTCGCAAAGCCTTCGATACAATACCCCACTGGCATTATAGATAAGCTCACCAGCTTAAATATAAACCCCTATGTCACTAGATGGGTTGCAAACTGGCTCAAGGACAGAACCCACATGGTTAGAATTGCTGGAGCCATGTCAGACTCCAAACCAGTTACAAGTGGCGTCCCACAAGGCTCAGTCCTGGGACCTCTCTTGTTTGGTATATATTTCTCGGCAGTACAGGCCAACACGGAAAGACTGTGGCTGACCAAGTTCGCAGATGACTGCAAACTGGGCACCATAATCAACTCTCCAGCCGACACAAGCATCCTCCAAAAGGGCCTCATAGAAACAGACAACTGGTGCCAGAGCCATGGCCTCAAGCTAAATGCCAAAAAGTGTATAGTCATCCCCTTTGGCAAAAACAAAGTGCCCACAAATTACCACATAGGTGGTAATCCATTAAGTACAGAAGAAGTCATTAGGGACCTGGGGACCCAAGTTGATAGCAATCTCTCATTTGACAACCACATGGCCAAAGTGGTTAGAAAAACATTTTATATAGCCCACCTAATCATGAAGGGATTCACATCTAGATCAGGGAGGTCATCGCCTCTTTACTCATCCCTCATCAGGCCCATAATTGAGTACAATGCCCCTTTTGGGATGTACCTTACCAGACACCTGCAGCAACTGGAAAGACCCCAAAAGTACCTCACCAAGAGGATCAAAGGGCTCAAACAGATGCCATATGCTGCCCAGTTAAAGAAACTCCAGCTCTACTCAGTGGCATACCGCCTGCTCAGAGGTGATCTGTGCCTGACGTATAAAACCATGTCCAACCCGGAATTAATGGACATGCTGCACCTCAGAAAATCCAAATCCCATCGAGCTACGCGCTCGAGAGACTTGAACCTCAGCACTGTAATAAATAGGACATGCTGGAGGGACAGATTCATAACCCAGAGGCTCCCTTCACTCTGGAATAAAATCCCAGTCCAGGTTAGGCAGAGTCCCACATTGACTCTCTTCAAGAGGAATCTTGATGAGTGGATGGGAGATCGTAGGTTTACCCCGGCTATCACTTCTGTGTCACTGTTAGACAGAGGCACAGTATACTAACCTCAAAAAAAGGCATAGCAAAATTAATTTAAAATGGGTGGCGAAAGCCAAACACACTCTGGCTAGGCTTATAAATGCCCTAGGGCAGATAGCCTAGTATGAACCTATGAACCTATGAACCTATGAATGTTCCCTTACTGCTCTAAATGACAATGTTAATATATCGCTAAGTCTATCTTTGACTTTTTTAGTGATATAGAAAATATGGACTTTAAAATGCAGTCCTGGAAGCTGATGAAATTCAAAAGGGCATGGGTGACTACCACAATAATCTGCTTATGTCTGGAAAAAAAAAACAGAAATGAGGGATCTGCTTTGTGATCCTTAAATCACAATGCTGGGAAGGAGAAAAGACATGCCAAATGTAAGAGAGGTATTTCTGGGGGTTTCCTTTGCATATGGATATGAATCTGTGACTAATATTTTGCCTACCATAGACACAGATTTGGAATCACTGGAAGCTTTTCCAGTGACTAAATGTTCTACTATAAAAGCATCTTTAAAATGAGGTGGGGCATAGCAATTCAAGAAAAAAATATGCAATTGTTGAAGGATTCAAAGAAATAGATAAAATAGATAAAAATATAGGAAATGTAGTTATTTATCTGTTTTGTCTCCTGGATATTTGCCTTTATTAAATACAGGCTTAGCTTAAGTTCCATTTTTTCATGTATTTCAACTTGATGGTGGATTTGAAATCATTCTGTACAAAATTACATTTGAAATATTGGACTATGACACATAAAGCATCTTTGGATGGAATGCATGTAATGGGCCAATGCATTGTTAATGTTGGTTTCAAACAATAGCTAATGACTGATGAGTCTTCTCCCCAAATTATGTATTTTTCTCCCTAAAAAGATAACTATTCTTTCCCCTCAAAGTCAACCTATTGTCTCCAGATGGCATTGCTTAATAGAACCTTATTTTTCCTTGAAAGAACATTGCTTAAGACTACTTCTTCATTACATACCACCCAGGTTAAAGCAAACTACTTGAAGAACTTCTTTTACATGTGTATGCTACATTTTAGGTTTCTATACAATATCATTTATAATGAGGGTGGCGTTGCAGCAGTAAATCTTTACTTGCAGAAATCCAATATCTACAAATGAAGATATTAATGAGTTTTTGGTTTCTTTTATATCATGTACTCACTAAAACTGTTGTTTTTTTTATTTTTTACAAGAATGCTGTTTTCTTTAAGACAGTACTATCACTATGGAGGATAATTTTGCACCTTTTTACAAGGACATTTTGAGACTGCTAATGAAACACATTTTTCAATAATATTTGTACATGGCAATGTTTCTTGGAGGATTTTTGGATGGCATGGGAAGGTAATGTAGATCATTTAAAAGAGTTTTAAGAATTCCTTAACAACAATGAGTTCGGTATTCATTTTGCTATTAGGTATATCTGCTTATTATGAATGTTCTTGATGTAATGGTCTCTATGTTTATTGATGGAACAAGAACTTCCACCTTATACAGAAAACCATTCCACAGAAATCCATCATTACATGCAAATAGCTACCATTCTAGACATATCCTACAGAATATTTCCACACATTGATTACTATGGCTTTGGAGGATTTGTATTACAAAATAGGATTTTGAAAAAGACGTAGATGCCCTCATATGCAGATTAATGAATACGTGGTTATTATTATAATACCTTCAGCTTTGATTTGTAAAGAAAACAAATAGAACATCACCACAAGTTTGGATATATTCTTGATCGGTACAGATACTTTTCAAATTAAATTTATTATAAGAAAACAATGGCTCTTGGTTTTGGGTGATGGATTTTTTAATAAATGTCAGTTCTGGTTGAGTGTTTGGATATTGAAGGAGAAAGAATCTAAATATTTATTCCTTGGGCTATTAAGACCCTACAAACCAAAACAAAACAATCCATTTTCTGGCCTTTATGTGTTTGCTCACCTTGTGATAATTGGGTTTATTTATTACATATGCTGGGTGCTTGAAATTAGAAGTTCAATTACTTGTGTCACTTCATGGATTGTGCACATGGCTGTATGCCAACGTGATGCTTTTTACGTCAGAGATACCTAAGTACATTGGAAATTTTGGTTGGTGGCACATCTTCGTGATTTAAGCTAAAGTATCTATCTACATATATATATATATATATATATATATATATATATATATATATATATGGGTCTACCTAAACTAATTTAAACAGCTTAAGATTTTCAGTAAAAATATCTAAACACAAAATACTGACAAAGTTGGAGTTATAGTAGGAAGGGGATTATGAACTTTCTCCACTGTTGTGTGACAGCAGAGTTGGTATATATAATCAGCAGGTGATGTGGGAAGTTACAGGGGACCTTGCCCACCTGCTAAAACATTAACAAAATGTGGTTAGATTTTGTTAGATTTTCCATTGGTTTTCTATGTAATTAGGTGTTATCAATTTTTTCAATGTTTTTGCAGGGTGCCAAGCCACCCTACAGTTCCCACTCCCCCTGATAATTAACTCCAAGGTGACACAATGCACTATCCTCATCCTATAAAATTAAAAAATGTGTGCAGTTACTGAGGATTGGTTTAAAGATGTGCAGAACACACAAACAGTGCAGATATGGAATGCCTTCCATATATTTTGACTACCTACTTCACAGAAAGGAGACCAAAAGTGGAGGTATCTTAATTTACATCAAAATTATACACATCTTGTCAATCAATATGATACACTTGTGTTTCTATGTGCCAATATTACCACAGACAAAGTCACATGTCATATCCTTGCAAGCTACAAATCCCCCTCAATGACCAAGGAAACTGATAACATATATTTAAATGTACTGAAGACACTCCCCATTCAACCCAACACAATATTCATAGGCGATTTTAACAGCCCAGTTTGGACTGGGAATCCTACATGGTCCTTAACTTGCATGTCTGGAGATTCATGGACTTTGTAAACACAAACCCCCTCGACCATCTTGTCCTTACACACACTGGGGGGGGACATATATCCTTGACCTGGTCCTCATAAACATAGGAGAATGTTGCATTAGCTTTGTGTATTATACTCACTAGTCATGTCAGACCATAAAGTTGTCTCATTTGAAAATAATAAATCTGCAAATAAAATCTGGAACCTCAGATAATCCAGGAACTTTTAGAAATTGTTATACGTTAAACATTCAACTATTAATGGATATCTTGACAAATTTTCAGGTCCCCAAATCATGAGAATACTGCTGCCTATGCAGAATTATTCATAAAAACCCTCTATAATCAAACAAATTAACAGCTGCATAAAGACACCTGTACCCACCCATAACAAGCACAGAACTAATGTAAGAAAAAATCCACCCTAGTGGAATCCAAACATCAATAGGTTGTACAAGAAAAGGAAGACAATTGTGGTAAAAATCAGGAGGTGCAATGCTCGGCATGGGGCTTAAAACGTCTACAAAAGGCAAACCTAAAGTACAACCAGCCTTGCAGGCCAAGGACAATCCCAAAGCTTTCTTCAGCTATGTCTGCAACCTGAAACAACAATGTACTGAAAAAACTATTAATTGAGCCACCTGCACTGAGCTGGCAGAAACAGCAAGCAGCAAATATACTGTCTGACAAATTTGGCTTCCCTTTTACCTTCCTCCCAGACAACCCTGTGCTAATGCCCAAAACCATAAATCCTCCAGCTGTCACTAGGGAACATGCCCTCAAAGCACACTCCAAAAGCCACGATCACTGCACTAATAGGCGCAGATAATATTCCAGAATGCATCCATTGTAGCATAAAATATGAACTATCAGGCTCACTAGAGATTTCATACTGAATGAATAAGGACTTCAACTGTTATTCCACTGCACAATGATGGATCTTCCACAGACACAGGGAACTATCAACCCATAAACCTGACTAGTCTAATATGTAAAGTTACAGAAAGAATAATCATGGATATGCTAAATGACAACATAGTAAGCCTACATTGACTCAATCCAACACATTTTACTTTCAAGTACAGGTTATGCCTACTCGACCAAGTAGACCTCTTCAAGAAGGCCTCAAAAATCAATTTTTGAAGGTGAGATAGTGCACACTGTCTACATCGACCTGGTCAAAACATATGACACATTGCCCCACTCAGGTACACAAGCTCACAGAACTAGGGTATTAACCCTTACATCACCCTCTGGATAGTCAATAGGCTTACAGACAGGACCCAATAAGTTAGGATAGGGGAGTCTATCTCGACAAAAAGGTCAGTCATTAGTGGAGTGCCTCAGGGCTAAATGGTGGGGCTACTCCTCTTTGGCTTCTGTTTCTCTGAAGTCAAGGCTAATATCAAAGGCCTCTGGCTGACCAAGTTTGAAGAAGTCTGCAAATCAGGTATAATTACTGAACTCCCCCCAAGTCACAAATATCCTCCATAAAGACCTTAAACTCAATGCCATGAAGTGCATAGTTATATCTTTTGGTAACACAGCTGCCCCACAGATTACTACAATGATAATACCAGTAGACCCCAATAGTCAGGGATTTGCAAAGGCATGTAGACAGTAACTTGGCCCTTGACCATCATCTCGCTACAGTAGAAAGAAAATCATTCTGTGTTCTATAACTTATAAGCAAAGCTATGTCATCTAGGTCCAAAGACATCATAATTCAGGTGTACTTTTCCCTCATAAGACCAGTCACTGAGTACAATGCCCCATTCAGAATGTACCTGACCAGGAATACACAGCAACTGAAGCGTCAACAGAGGTACCCAATGGAAGAAATATATGGTTTAGAAAATAAGTACTATGCAGACCACCTCAAATCCTTATACGTATACTCCATCTTCTACAGGCTGCTGAGATACAACCTATAATTGGTTTAGAAAGCACCCTCTGATCAAGCCTTAATGGACCTGTTGCACATCTGCAAAATAAATAGCATCAGAAATACGCAATCCAGGGACATAAACCTGTCTGCAATATAAATAGGACATGGTGTAGGGACAGGCAGGCTGTACCTCTCTTGAATTGTCTTCCCATCTATATGAAGCAAAGTTCTTCCTTGCACTTATTCAAGTGAAACTTGAATCAGTGGATGGAAAATTGCAAATTTAACCCAGGCCTGGTACTAATTTCTGTATTAAAGAGAGGAAGCTTGTAAATACTCAACCACTAATGCCTAAGTATATATACCCCCAGACCCTTTACGGTAATTATCCAAGTATTCAACCATGCTGTTATGATTTTATGTACCTGCATCTCTCTCTCTCTCTCTCTCTCTCTCTCCATATATATATATATATATATATATATATATATATATATATATATATATATATATAATGTGTTGCAGTATCTCCCACATGGGGGGGGAGGGAGCTTGCCCTCCCCTGCAAAAAAAAGTGTTTCTGACATTGCATGCTCTGAGGTTTGTTTATGCATGCTTAAAACATATAAAATGACCTGATGGCATAGGACGTGTTGAGTTTTAGACGTCAACATTTGGAAGTTTTGGTGTATTTAAGTAACTATAGTAGATCTACACACACACACACACACACACACACACACACACACACACACACACACACACACACACACACGTATATGTGTTTACATATGTGTGTGTGTGTGTGTGTGTGTGTGTGTGTGTGTGTGTGTGTGTGTGTGTATGTACATATACATATCTATAGATATATACATATACAGAAACACACACACACACATATATGTATATACACACACACACACACACACACACACACACACTAATATATATATATATATATATATATATATATATATATATATATAATATGTGTGTGTGTCTGTGTGTGTGTGTGTGTGTGTGTGTGTGTGTGTGTGTGTGTGTGTGTGTGTGTGTGTGTGTGTGTGTGTCTCTGTGTTTACATATACACTGAAATGCATATTCATATAGATATATATATTTGCAACTGCAGTAGGATGTGTGAAGCTGCAGTTATGGAGGTAGTCTGGTAGGAGGTTCTAAAGTTCAAGAGAACAAGGCCACATCCCCCTTCATAGAAAAAGAAAGGTCAGAGAGATAGGTACAGGGATTCAGTAAGCTCCGTGTAGACTTCCCTCAAAGCCTACATAGAGTTTACATGTGTGTGAGGTGGTGCGTGGCAAGCAGCAGCACTCATTGTATATTCATGCCCCACACCACATTTAAATGTAAACAAGAGAGGTCTCATGGCTGGCAGCAGTGTTGCCAACCAGGAAATCATGTAAGTGAACACGCATAGCAATCCTGTTTAATTTAGAGCACTGATGGTCTGCGGTTTTGCACACTATGCCACAATGATCACCAAAGCTTAACAGATAATAGTTTTCATAGATCTCAGTTTCTTAGCGCAAGACTTCTAGACAATAACCCAGAAATAGGGACAGATTTCACATATTTGCTCTTTAGAAATCTGCTAGAATACCAAGGGGCTTGTGTTAAGATACATTTTCTGAAGGAAACTCAAATGTATGTAATTATTGAGTCACATCCATCCTGAGATCATCCCAATGATATGGCAGGAAACCACAGCTTTGATAAGGAACAAACCAAAAGACATATAAGGCAAAATCTGGACATTATGTGAAAATCTGGAGAGTTGACAAATATGATAGTTAAGTATATGGGCCAGAGTACAGGACAGTGTATACAGTGCAAAGTATTGTGAAATCCCATTCCTGGCATTCTGTACTGAAGTTGTGTAAATGATCTGTAGGGGTACATGGACTGACATATAAAATAAACACTCGGGAGAAGTGTGTGTATTGAATTGGGACACTCAGATGAATTGTAGGCATAAACACAGGGAAAGAGGACAGGTGAAATAACTTAATGTACAGCAAATGAGGGCATGTCAGAGGAAGACAATTGTAGCAGCAACACCAATCAAATATCAATATGGTACAGGAGGGACTGCACAGTGAAAATGTTTATTATGTGACTGTCACACAAGGTAACATAACAATGGTGAAGATGTCTGTGTGAGTCCTTACATGAATAATGCAGAGAACATCTATCAGGGATCTAACATACAATTGGGGTAGGGTGTGTATTGTGAAGCTCTGCAAACATTTTTGCCTGACTATGAGTGTAATCTCAGCAGAGTTTTCTTGCAAGTGGGACACAGGTAAAGGCTCATGGACAACATTAAAAGAAGCAAGCACAATCGTGGACAATATCAGAATAGCACAAGGAATCCCATGTCTCTGACATAACATGAGTGATCCAAGATCGCTCTGCACAAACACGCTTGTACAACTATTATGACATGTCCACACTCTGTGAAAGTAATCACGCACATTGTCCTGGCACTATAACATCTGCTGGAGGTGTTAGGAGACGCTGCTATATCTGTATGCAACATTATGACAATAGAGGTACGACTGCTGAATCCTACACAAATGCATTTTATAAGCACTTACACAAGTGCATGGATCATGCTATCCCTAATAGAACCAAGATGCTATCCTTCAAAAAAAGGAAGCTAATCTGGTGGTCCTCTGCCATAAACAAACTCTACAACAGAAGACTTTACCCCCTCTCACCCTCTAGAGGGCCCATCTCTATACCGGAAGAATGCAAAGTTTCTGTAATCATGGTTGCACAGGTAAAAAACACACTCTCCAAAGCCAAGAACACAGCATCCATGGGACCTGACAATATCCCAGGCTGCATTCTATATGAACTACAGAATGAACTGGCACCCTACCTAAGTACCATGTTCAATCATAGCCTCACCTCAGGCTTTGTGCCCACTGAATGGCGCACCGTGACAGTTATCCCACTCGACAAAGGGGGTGGCACGACGGACCCCGGGAACTACCGCCCCATTAGCCTGACGAGCCCGGTCTGCAAGGCCATAGAACATATCATCATGGAACTCATAAACAAAGACATTGGTAATCTCCAATCTCTGGACCCTAACCAGTTTAGATTTGTGAAAGGCAGATCATGTCTCCTAAACCTGACTGACGTCTTTGAAGCAGTCACCAAAGCCATAGATGAGGGTAAGGTGGTTCACACAGCTTATCTAGATCTCGCCAAGGCTTTCAACACCATCCCCCACTCTGGAATTATAGATAAGCTCACTAAACTAGGTATAAATCCCTATGTCACAAGATGGGTTGCCAACTGGCTCATGGACAGAACCCACACTGTTAAAGTAGCGGACTCCAAATCCGACTTCAGACCAGTGACAAGTGGAGTACCACAGGATTCAGTCCTGGGTCCTCTCCTGTTGGGTATCTACTTCTCTGAAGTACAGGCTAACACAGAAGGTCTTTGGCTAACAAAGTTTGCAGATGACTGTAAACTAGGAGCCATAATCGAAACTCCTAATGATGTGGACATACTACAAAAGGGCCTCACTGAGACAGATACCTGGTGTCAAAGCCATGGCCTGAAGCTCAATGTCAAAAGGTGTATTGTCATCCCCTTTGGTAAAAACTCTGTACCCATGAACTACCACATAGCTGGTAGTTTACTTAATGCTGAAAATGTGATAAGAGACCTTGGGACACAGGTGGACAGTAGTCTCTCCTTTGATAATCACATTGCCACAGTGGTCAGGAAATCCTTCTACATGGCTCACCTCATCACGAAAGGTTTCTCATCCAGAAAAAAAGAGATCATTGTCCCCCTCTACTCATCACTCATTAGACCCATTATAGAGTACAATGCCCCTTTTGGTATGTACCTCACAAGACATCTACAACTGGAAAGGCCATAGAAATACTTTACAAAGAGGATTACTGGCCTCAAACAGATGCCCTATGCAGACTGTCTCAAAAAAGTCCAGCTTTACTCCGTTGCATATCGCCTACTCAGAGGCGATTTCTGCCTAACTTAGAAAGCTATGTCAAACACAGAGCTGTTGGACATGCTCCACTTAAAGAAATCCCAATCCCTCCAAGCTACACGCTCTAGGGACCTAAACCTTGTCACCACAATAAACAGAACATGCTGGAGGGATAGATTCCTGTCCCAGAGACTTCCCATACTCTGGAACAGACTACCTATGTCAAACAGAGCTCTTCATTAGCACTCTTCAAGAAAAATCTTGATGATTGGATGGGGAATAGGAAATTCACCCCAGGAATCACTTCTGTGGCTCTGCTCAACAGGGGCACAGGAAAATAATTTTCTTGGGTGGCGAAAGCCAGGGTACATTTTTGGCTAAGCTTATATAGGCCCTACAGCCAATAGCCTAGTACCGACCTATGAACCTATGAATTATATATATATATATATATATATATATATATATATATATATATATATATATATATATATAGATAGATAGATAGATATGGCATAATTCACACTGTCACAAATAATACCCATGCCATTAATGTTGCCAATCAGCTGTGTATGTACTGTGTGCATCACTGCAACAGGTAGCACACATGCATCTGGTGTAACAAATTGATGGGGGTTCCGCACCAATAAATAAAATATTTATGCCATTAAAAGAATACCTAGGTATGGCCAATAAGATGAGTGACAGCTCACTATGACAAAGGTGGTACACTTCAGTTACACATCACTGAAGGATGTGTAGGGAGGTACACGAAAAGGGCCTAGAAGACAGCTCTGATGTATGGACCTGATCACTGAACCTGAGATATAGGTAATTTCACACATATCAATATATTTAGATGCCACATATGTGATACAGTGGTATACCCACTTGGTAATATAGGTGTATATGGCCACATCTGGCAGTGTTGAGTGAATACCTCAGTGTGGATTTGTATCAAATGCCTTGGGTTTATCAAGTTCAAAATGATTATAGTGTTGTCATCATGCATGCCCTTGATGACCTTCTTTGAGGACATCTAACAGATGTAACAGACATGATGTAGCATTAACAACTCACACAGGTCTGCTGCACACAGCCAGAATATCAATAGTGTCCATTTAGAAAAGATCCATGATCACATGTTGGTCTACCTCATAGATGATGAAATACATGATGTGTTTATACATGCATGCATTGGGTGCCGCCCCCACCTCAGAAGGATGCATGTTGATGTATACCCTTCTACAGGAACATAATCTGTGTGGAGGGTGTGTTGAAGTGTGTATTCAACTGTGTCAGGAAGGTGTATGTGCTGGGTCATGTGACAGGCAATCTGTGATGTTGTCACAGCCCATTGATTCTGTGTGACAGGCCTGGATGAATGTAAGACAGTGCATACTGGATAACCTCAACTGGCCTAGGGTTTGAACACAATCCCCCGCACAAGTATCACTGAGAAACTCTTCCATTTGGGGATTAAACCTTATGTCACTAGATGGCTAACTAGCTGGCTCACTGACAGAACGCATACTGTGAAAGTTGGTGAATCAACCTGTACCAGCAGAGCTGTCACCATTGGCATACCCCATGATCTTTACTTAATGCTTTACTGTTTGGAATCTATTTTTGACATTTCAGGCTAAAGTATACAGCCTTTGCCTTTCAGCATTTGCTGATTCTTGCATAATGGGTGCAATCATTCACTCCAACTATGATGATAACATACTACAGGAGGGGCTAATACAGACAAATGACTGGTGACAAAGCCACTTGGTCTACAAATAAATGCAAATATGTGTTTTTATTTTGGACTTCTGCAAAATAGAACTCTCTGCTAATTACAGCATTGACAACAGTCCTGTTATGCTGAAACCCAGTGATGCAACACCCGGGAACACATGTACATAGCAATCTGAACTTCAACCACCAAGTGTCCACACTGATATTGAAAGCCTATGTTGTGCACATCATAAGTCATGTCATCGTATTCAGATCTCAGGAGTATATTACAGCACTATACTCGAGCTTCATCAGAACATTAATATAGAGTATAATGCTCTCATTTGCATGTCCCTCACCAAGCACATGCAACAGCTGGTGAAACCACAGGGGTTACTCACCAAGAAAACACAGTTCCTACAAACTATGCTATGATGTATGTGGATAGACCTAAATCCATGTCACTGCAATCTGTATTGTATAGGATGAGGTGACTTCTGCCTGGCCCTCAGGCCAGGTTCTGATCCTGCCTAGAAGAAATAGTGAACACCCACAAATCAGATATAGCTGATAACAGCAGCAGTGTTTGATGAGGAGACTATGGCAATAACAGTGTCCCACATGCTAGTGTAAAAGGCTGTCTCTAATGTCAAACAGTGCACACGTGCACACACACACACACACACACACACGCACTCCAGCTGACTGCAGAGAGAATAGAACCCCTACCTATCTAAGTACACAGACTATAGAACTCAGTACTTTACCCCAGCACCATGGCACAAGTCGGAGTTTTATGGATTGCTAAAGTCTGTGAGTTATTACTGTGTCTATGAAATACACCTGCTGCGTAGCTGACTCGGTGGCAGCAGGTGTAAATGCATTAACGCATTTCTTTTTGAACCTAGGTGATACTGTGTTTGAATCCAGGTGTATCTAAGACTTTTAAATAAACAGTGATAATGGAATGACAATAATTTATTTATAGTATTACAGTGTTGCTGTGTGTTGGCATGCCGCAGTGGGGTTAAGTGGCACTGTGGGGAGGTAACCACGGCATTATACCACCGCTCACTGTCATTTGGCATTGCTGTGTGATGCCAAACTCCATGCAAACATAAAGGCCAAAAAATGAAGGAATCTATTGCCTTTTCTTCTACTTATGTTTCTTGTGTGTGATTCTATTTTGAATAGATTATAGGTGTTAAAATAGGGTAGAAAGGAAAGTGGTTAAACGAGGAGCAAGCAGGGGGAAGAACAAAGGGAAAGCAATACAGGAATGTGCAGGAGGTAGGTAGGTAAGAATCATAGCTATCCATTTCCTCAACAAAAAAAACTGATATATGTACAGAATATTAGCTGAATTTGAACTGCCTCCTCCATAGGGAGGGGTGACAACAACATAATCATGTTGTATAGTCAATTGGACCAAATCAAGTTTGTCAAGAAGACAATTGTATGAAATGGAGAGTTATGTGTGGGATGATTTTCCATTTTTTTGTGGGAGAGGTGCCCATTTTTTTAATTCAGTAAGAGAGGATTGCTGGGTAAGGGGCATAGGTATGTCTGGCTCAGATAAGTTGGGTAGGTGAGGAAGCAAATGCAAACAAACAAGACAATCAGAAAAAAGACAAGGACGGCGAGGGACTCAAAAGGTTGGGGACACCATGATTGGGGTGAGGGAGGGTACAAGACAGGCTCATGCCCATCAAGCTTAGAGACAGGGAGTGTCGGGTCCTCACCCACTGGAGTGTCATCACTGTCCTGTTACTCCACTGGTGGCTGGAGGGCTTGATGTTTTCTCCTCATATGAAACATTAGGGAGAGCAGCCTCTCCATCCAGCATAGGTGTAAACCAATGGTGCTGTACATGACCCTACACACCAACCCTGGCATCTCCTGGTGGGTGAGGAAATCTCCACCTCCGCCACTGCTCCCAGAGAGTACCACTGCACCAGCTTCCAAGGTAAGACTACCTGAGGATGCAGGTAGTGCAGGGGAAGCAGAGGCAGTGCTGCCAGGTTGGCCCCCAATTATGCTTAGCATTGGTGCTGGAGCCGGTGGAGTGGGAGCAGGCTGATCCAGTGTGGTTGGTCTACCTTGCCGTGCAGCATTTAGTGACATGGTACACATGGATGACAAGTAGACATTTTCACGACACATAATAGAAAATAAAAAAAAGAGATATATGGGCTGGATGAGAGGAAAAAAAGAGATACAATTAGTACCATCATATGTGACATACAATGCATTAACCCAATTATATGACTCTTTTATCAGAAGTATTACATTTCAGTATATGTCCTAACATATACACACTATACTACAGATTGCTGAAAGTAACCATTGAAATGTTCATACATTGTGCCTATGCATGTTCCAATTATACAGATTACAGTTTACTGCAGGGCATCTGTGCCACTGCTATAGAGATTTTAATTTAATGTAAATATTATTAAAGTAACAGTACTGTATAGTTGTGAATCATGATAGTTGAACCCCAACCTCTGACTACAGTCTATTTTTTTACTCCTACAATTGGTTTGTGCTACAGACTAATGTATGCATACTGGTTTATACAGGTCTGTATCATATATTCAAAATTCCAAAATATCGAGTGCCATAAGTTCGAACTTGGAATTTCGAATAATGATAACATTGAACGCTCAGAATACCACATTTTTCCCAGGGAAAAAATTTGCTGTTCCGAGAAACATACACACAACACAAGCACACCAAAATAAATAAACTACACACATACAGTTAACAAAACCCAACCCTACACTAAACCATACATACATTACTAACTATCCACTTATCTTAACCTGCACCCTAACCCTAAGGTCCATAACTATCGCACTCATACCCTACGAAACTATACACAAACAAACTAATTAATACAGACACATACAGTTAACAAAACCCAACCCTACACTAAACCATACATACATTACTAACTATCCACTTATTTTAACCCACACCCTAACCCTAAGGTCCGTAACTATCGCACCACAGTGGAGAAAATAGCGAAGCCACGGAACGGCCCACAGAAATCTTGCCCTAGGTAAGATTTTGATGTTCTGGGGCTATGCTATTTTCATCCTTCGATGTGGGTTCGATATTATAACTTTTGAAGTTTTACATCTTCGAAGTTATAACATAGACCCAACTTATACAGTTGGGATATGCATGCTCAAATTGATACAACTGTATAAAAGACCCAAAAAGCTATCTTTAACATTTAAAGCTATAATGACATTTCTCTTCTGATGCATAACTACTACTTGCTTCTCTCATTCTCTACCTTTGAGCAACATGAGCCTGTCGATTGAACTCATGTTCAGTGAAAGCTGGGGAAAGAACAGAAAAGAGCAGAAGAGCATTATGCATGCCAATCTGCCTATATTTAGCTTTTTATGTCTTACAAGTACTCTCTTATTGCTATACTTACACAGCTGTGGGATGTCCATAGTCTCAAACTCACTCAACCAACGGTAGAGGGTATCCTTTTTTTGCCTGTGTAAGTCATTAAAATGATGTCTGCACTACTCTCCCGTAAGTGGGATGCTAGTGGCACTGGATACAGCCTGGGTGCACTATTCCATGCTTCAGACTTGTACAGAGAGCCAGAATAGTCCCCTTGCAGAAGCCTTTGGCTATGGTGCTTTACCAGGAGTCTAATAAATATCCTAGACTCCTGGACACCTTACCTCTGTCCACTAAGCTTGGCAACTTCCTGTCTAATGCCAGCCATGTGTACCAGCTGAACTAGAGCAATGGAAACTGATGCTTTCCAACTAGTTTCTGTTATTGCATTTACTGGTAGTGCACAAACCCAAGCAACAATACCAGCTGAGTTTGCACAATGTTAAGTGGATGGCAGCAGTACAAAGTAGGGATGCATTAAATAATTGAAATTGGAAGGTTAATCTGACACTTGCCCTTTCTTTAACATGTATCTACTGATGTAGCCTGGAAATATATATATTGGAAATTGGAATGTAACTGTTAGGTGAGATAAGTTTGCAGACATGTACTGGGGGCATAAATGTAATGGCCAGACACATTCGTTTTTTGCCTTTATACACTGAGGAAAGTTGATTTTTACACTGTGGGATTTAAACCTAGCCATAAGGGACAAAACATTTTCTTCCACAGCATTGATTTTTCATCTTTCCCACAAGTGTTGCTCAGAAAGAGTTAGGCATCATACATAAATACAGGTGACAGTATGAACTGTTACACATGCATGTGTGTGACCCAACAAGGTTATTGGATATAAATTAAGTTGTGTATGTGTCTTATGTAATTGTGAAGGACATGCAAGTCCAGATATCAGAATTATGCTAACAGAAATATAGTAGACAGTATACCCTCAGTCATACATCTGAAAACACAGTAATGGTGTCTCATCTTTCATACATATAATTCATATCAGCTCCACTAGCTAAATTGCTGTAAGTGAGAGTGAATACAATAGGAAGTGAAGCAACAGTAAAAGTATATGTAATATCCTGTATTAGAATCCAAGACTATGTGTATGGTTGTCCTACACTTAACAACTGCTGCCATAAGAACATTGAAATAACACTTGTCTGTTTTTCCATTGCTATACACTGCACTGTCACAACACTAAAAATAGGTTGCACACCCTGTACTACAACCCAAGCTCATCTGTACTCAAGCCCTCCACTTACACCTGCTGCCACAGCAGTAGTTACATAACATTCCCTAATTTCCTAATCATTCTTAAGGTCTATGTGTTAACTGATGTACAATACCGCTTAGCCTGTTTGCACATTTCCCAACAGAATTAAGGGACTACTTCACTTTGTCAGAAAACCTATTTGATGAATACCTTTTTGTCAACCCCTATTTGTTGAAGCCTTAAGCCACTGAATGTTAATTTAAGCATTTTTTTTACCAGGGGGGAAAAAACACTTGGCCAACCAACCAAGCACCAAAAAATTCACAAAATGTTAAACCCACCCAGGTGGGGGGCTGTTCTCTCCACACTCCCCAACTAAATATAGCAACTCTGATATTGCACTACAGTGGGGAAAATGCAAATTCCAGATAATGACCAAGCATTTTTTCCTCTGGGAAAACATTTTGCTTAAACGAACATTTGATTGATTAATGCTTCAATGAATGGGGTTTGACAAAATGTATTCAACAGATAGGTTTATCAACAAACTGAAGTAGCCCCCAGAATTAATTGAATATATCCCGTTTTAATTATTGGCTGGCTGAGTCCTGTCTGCAAGTGTTGGGGAACCTTGCTAGCCATCACACAATGTCGCTCAACTCTGCTAAGTGAAGTCGCGTAATAGAAAACAAAAATTGCAACAATGTATTTTTTCCTGACCTTTGCCTTTTTATAGACACCCTGTTTGCAGGTGTTCTGTTTGCTTCCTGGGCATTAATGACTGAGTCTCCCAGAAACCTCACCTGAAGCTACGTCCTTTGAAACATTGACTATGTTGTTTTATGCTACATTCCTTATATAATTATTAAAATAATTTTTATTGATTTTTGGATATATTTTGAATTATGTGATATATAGAATTATTGAGGTTAAGATTTATTTACTATATAAAAAGGTTTTTACAATGTTTGTAAGCATCATTACCAATAGGATTGTATACTAGGTTCACTGTGTTTTTAAATGATCGATGTCTTAATTAGTTATTTTTTTCTGATTGACTTCATTGTTCATTGCATTTAAATTCATATAGTTTGACTGCTATTATTTTTATATCTGAAGAAGCTACCTGGCAGGTTACAAAAGTGCTTACCTTTTGTATTGTGTGTTTTATTGCTTTGTAGCCTTTTATATCTATTTATTAAAGTTTCACTTACTTCACTGTGGTGTGCACCTAGCTTTTTCTCAGTGCTTCCTGGGTGGGCCAGTAGTCCAGTTTGTGCACTGCCATGCTTCATCAAATTGAGATCAGCATAGTCAAACTTGACATTCATTTTTATCCATTTTCCATGTTTACCCAAGGCCGTCTGACATGCAAACACTGCCCCCCCCCCAAAAAAAGGAAAAAGTAGCAAAAATGAGGAAAAGCAATCTAGGACATGCACACTACAAAATGTTAGTACACATGATATATTTCTACATAGCTCTGGATTTGAACTCTCACGCCAATGAACCTATGAACCTTCAGAACACAGTAAGCATGCCTTATCCCTCTCTGCTGCACAAACACCTTTGCAGCAAGGAACTGAAATCATTATGCATACAACCAACTGCAACATCATCTACAGTAATATGAAGCCATATAATAGTTATTTAAACATTTAATTGTGGATGTAGTGCACTGAATGTTCACTAGTTATGAATATTGCTTGCAAATATGCAGCTCTATCTTACTTCTCTGTGATTGTTGCTCATTCTTCTCTTATCTGACCAATAATCTGAGACATGCAGTCTGTAAGCCATTTTATACCATTATCCTTAAAATGTTCCAGGATATCAAATGTCAATAATATAAAATGCAGCTGCCAACAAATAAAGTGGAGGTTGGATGTTAATGAACAGAACCTTTGAATTGTGTGCTGCTTACTTACATTTTCAACCTTGACAAAATTGCATCTAACACTTTATAAGTCTAACCTGGCACACCCACTGGATGTAGGGCAGTCTGTACTGCTGTTGCATTTTCCTTCTCCCTACCAGTAATTATTCACAGTTGCAATCCATTAAAAACAAACACTGAGGGAGTGCCTGCACTATATTTACATCTGATACATGAATCCAAGTATTTGAGATTCAGCAATTCTAACGAGTTCATACTTCATTTGCTTTTTTACCATGTTGACAGTCCTGAATCTACACCATAAAAAGGCAACCATCTAGCTGAAGGTGAGGGGACTTCTTTATGTGGAGAACACAGAAAAGAGGCTATTACTTTTGGATATATCTGCACAGAACATTACTGAACTTGAGAAGGCATGCTTGCATTTTGTTAGCTATATACCGCATATACTGAAATGTAATGAAGAAAATCTGTTTAATAGTTTATATATATATATATATATATATATATATATAGAGAGAGAGAGAGAGAGAGAGAGATTAGCAAAGGCTACACTTTTATCTGTATGCATTAGTTAGAGTGTACTGACAGCATGAGCATGTTTGTCAGGGGAATTTCACAACATGATTGGCAAGATCTTAAAATGGAATGTTTTCTGTTAGATCTGTAGACATGTTTCAGGGATAGTTCATTTGATAGCACTTTTAGCATTTCAAACATGGTTTCTTAACAGAGTCACTTGCCTGATCTTTTGGGGGTGGGAGAACAAAGCTGCATTTCTGTTATGGCACAAGCAAGGATATGTTGCTGTTGTTACTCTCCTTTTTTGCATCCAGCCTGTTGCTCATATTTCATTTCTTTAGACTGTTTTATGTTTCTCCAGGGGTAATACCTAAATTTTACCTTTTCTGTTTCATCTGGGGAAAAGCTATTTTGTAGTTATGTGATAGTTATGTGTATTATACTTCTGTTGTCTTTTAGGACATCTAGGACTATGGCACCCAGGCATCTCATTTCCCCAAAACTTGCTTACACTATAAAGTAACAACATGCAAGGGCATGATAGTCATTCATATTATTACACAATACACTCCAGGTTCAGCACTTACCTTGCAAGTCCAGCATTTGCAACAGTGTTGATTCAGGGCTGACTCTCTCTGATGCAAACAGTACAAAGTCAATACATGGGTAGAAATAGGTTGTGAGAGTTGCCTGGCATCAGTGTTACTATATGTATGTGAATAGCAGGAACATTTTAGGCCCTTAGCTGGTGAATGAGTGTGTTATGCCTTGTCTCTTAGCTAACGCAAAGGCATATTGAGCATGCCTATGTCTGCCTACATCCAAAGCACCTGCTGCTTCCCCCTCTGACTCTTCACCTGCATGTGGCTGTGGTGACCTTGCAATTGGTTGAGGGGATGTGTGCCCCTTCCCCTTGTTGATTGTGCTGAAGCTGTTTTCTCAGGATGATGTTGTATATCATGGCACATACTGTGAATGTTTCAGTAAATGTCTGTGTATTGTACTGGAGGGCTCCCCCAGATGTATCTAAGCACTGGAACTGCAACTTCAGAAGCACAAATGCATGCTCTGTCATATTTCTGGTTTGAACACATGTCTCGTTATGGCATTCTTCAGTGTGTGTGTGTGTGTGTGTGTGTGTGTGTGTGTGTGTGTGTGTGTGTGTGTGTGTGTGTGTGTGTGTGTGTGTGTGTGTGTGTGTGTGTGTGTGTGTGTGTGTGTGTGTGTGTGTGTGTGTGTGTGTGTGTGTGTGTGTGTGTGTGTGTGTGTGTGTGTGTGTGTGTGTGTGTGTGTGTGTGTGTGTGTCTATGTGTGTGTGTGTGTGTGTGTGTGTGTGTGTGTGTGTGTGTGTGTGTGTGTGTGTGTGTGTGTGTGTGTGTGTGTGTCTGTGTGTGAATGTGTGTGTGCATTTCTGATGGGTGTCATCAGCTACAGTTCCAGTGCATAACCTACATCCCTCAGTAAATGACCCTGTGGGATATCTCCCATAGTGAACACCTGATTCAGTTGGGAGGTGTGCCAGATATGTGTCGTGGTAACTGCCAGGTTTGCCAGCAGACATATTCAAGATGATTCCCTTTGTATTACACACAACTTGGCAGTTAATAGCATGCAAACCCTTTCTATTAATGTAGAGCCTTCCTTGTTCCCTGAGTGGTGTCTTAATTTCTACATGTGTGCAATCTATGGCACCCAGTACTTCAGGGTAGTGTGCTACAGGGTAGAACTCTTGTATATCAATGGCCATATCCTCAGAAGTATGGGGAAAATATATTTAGGAGCATAGCATTCAGGAATTGATAGCGGATACTGGATGCTGCCCAATGACAATCCCAGTATGTCCCTTGTTGGTCTCTGAAAGGTACCTGTAGCTAAAATTCTAGGTGCAACACATACCTTTGTCTCCACTGGAATGGATCCCCTTTTTTTTGCCCTGACTCTGAGATGAGGATAACAGAGGTTGCAGAATTCCTGTCGTGTCTCTATCCAACCTGCAGTGCTCTACAACTTCCACATAATGCAAACTGTGATAAGTTACCCAGGGTCTGAAAACTCTTCTCCTTCTTGGCCGTGGTCTTTTAGCAGTAGCAGCAGCATAGACTTCAGCCTGTTGCACACACACATGAATTAAAGTCACAGCACCCCCTAACATTCTTTCTGTGTAGACTCCTTTCCTTGTCTGTCTTCCAATAAGTTTTAGAATTTGCAGGGAAAACCATCACTAAGTCTACGTTATAACTAGTTGAATAGCTCCTTCATCTTGGGTTGGTTGATTAGCACACAATTCTGCTGCTTATGCAGTAATTTACATTCCAAAGTGTTTACCTTGTTTGCATAGTGGTGTGCAGCTCTACACACTGTGTAGAGCCGCTTAGTGAATCCAAAACAGTGCGCTACCAAATGATGCGTATACTGTGTAAATGGACCATGTAGGCTTTATTGAATCTGGGCGAGAGACTTTTCACTTTCAAGGTGCATGAAGTCACTGTAAATAAAACACAGTTGAATATAACAAATAGCATTTTGTTGTTCCTATTATCATACTGCAGGCTATTTGTTGGTTTCTATATACCACAGAAAATTTTATTTTGATCCTTACATTAATTTTTTTTTGCAAGTCCAGAGCCATTGTAAGTTCATTTCTATGACTGTATAAATAGAGAGACTTGAATGCATGCTTCATGATGAATTGGTACTTTTTCTCATTTGTCAAAATGTGAGTCTAGCAAAAGTGAAATTCAAAATGCACTGTTAAGTGATTTCTTAATTAAATGCTAAGCAGTAAGAGTTGCTTCTCTTTTTTCCACACCTGGAAAAAGGGATAAAGAGAAAAAGATTGCGAGACAGAGAGAAAGAGAGAAAATTAGAAGCAGATAGTCGACTCATTGAAAGAAGTAAGCACAATTACTGGGTAACCAAGATTTGAAAATATGTATAGCATGTTTAGCTGAAAAATGACAAGTTTGAGTAAAGTGATATGGCATAAACAGAAGGCTGCTTACCAATCATACCTCTCAAGCAATCAGGGATAAATTTCAACAGAATCAGGGGACAAAGCCAGAAAAAATCAGGGACAATCAGGGACACTTTTAAAATATTTGTGCTATTAACTTGAGACATTCACAGAATCACAGCATATGAATAATGTACATTTTGTGAGGTAAAAGAAATCTACAACTCTTAATTATTGCCATTTTTCATTAAGTTTAATTCACCAACTTTCCTCCAAAAGTCACCAGTTTTAGGAGGGATTAAGAGGGACAGAGCTAACATTTGAGTCAGAATCAGGGACGTCCCTAAAAATCAGGGACAGTTGAGAGGTCTGTTACCAATATATTCAACATGAATGTTCTAAGCTATTGGATCATTTTCCATCAATAAGAATGTGCTTAATGACAAAATGACTGATGCTAAGCAACAAGCATGTCAAAATTCTGTTGAATACCCAAACTGCAAACTGAAATCAATGAATCATAAAACATTTTGGCACCATATTGGGAAAAAGTTGTGGAAAGTACCCTAGTGAATGTGAAATGCAAAAAAGCATCATGCTTGAAAAGTGAGCAATGACTGATATACAGAATGTTGGAAAAATTTTGTCCCAGTTCAAGATCTATAGTCACTAGTATACGGGAAAGAATTATTGTACTGACTTTTCTAAATAAATAAATATATCAGATAATTGAATTGGGAGTGCACTGGGATATACTGAGAAAACATTTGCATTTCTATTTCTTTTAGAACAGCAAGCCAGCTGCATGGACACTGGAAATGATGACTACATTGCATTTGTAAACTATAGTCTAACTGTAAAGACCAAGCTGTGTATAAAGTGCTTCTGACGCTCCTTGTATGATACCTTTGAAACAGTACAGAGGTGCTAATGAAGTCTGTCTTGTGGCATGGCATCTCTGAACAGTTCAAAGGTATTGCAGCACAGACATAAACCCACTAGTACTTCTACATTGTGATGGCTGATCTCAGAAGTTCTGTTGTGGAAGCCTGTACATGAACTGTGTATTGTAGAGAAGGAACCCACTCACATGAGTGGGGACTTTAGGTGTGAAAGAAATAAAACTGAGTTATTATTTTTCAGCTTTAACCTCATAACTCTGTGGTATGCAGAATAAAATCTTAAGGTGCTCTAACATATTCAGACTATGGTGTACAGCAACAGTAAAAAAATAACTGCATATATAAACAAGGCACTTAATTTTTTGTAAATTGTTCTGTGTTTAAAGTGAGAGAAAACACTGTTTGCTAATGCTTTCTGCAAAGAACTGCATTACTGTTTTTGGTAATACGTACTAAGAACTTTGCACTAAGAGGTAAAAGCAAAGAGATGTGCAGTGTGGGAAAAGCACTGACAAAAAAAACATGAAGCTTTGCCCAATGCTAATTTTACTAAGTGATGTCTGCCAAAGTATATACAGCACTGAAACTTTTCAGATGTAAATGTATAATTCTATACAGCACTACAGTGTATTATGAGTTGTGTGAAGACTAGAGAGGAATGTGTGTTAAAGTGTGTAAGACACACAAGAAAAAAGAATATCTTTCTGAATAGCAGACTGTTGATATTAAACAAAATGAATACCTTCATAAATATTTCCATTGTTTCAGATGGGAGCTTGCTCCAGCATTAAAACTGGGCCTCCATGACATTTAAAACATAGCATGGAAAGAAGAAGTCCTTGTTTGAGGTTATACTAAATGGTGTGTTAAAAAATATTTTATTAAATTGTTTTACCAAAACACAGCTGGCATTTTATGAAACAAAGTTGATCTAAAGTGCTGCTTTAGGATATACTCTCTGAGAGCATAAATCCTATTCTTCGATGAATAAAGTAACTACAATGCATCGATTCTAAAAGGCTAAACCTTATGATAGGATGGGGCTGGTCATTGCTGAAGAAAGTAAGAAAAAAAAGATGTGGAATCTAAAAGATTAAACCCTCTGATAGGAAAAAAGGGTGTGCATTATAGAGTAAGACAAAAAAGAGGCACTGATTTTGAAAATAAGCCAAATGAAAGTGAAAATGATGTTCACTGCTATATAGCACCATAAAGAAAATGTGTACTGACTTGGTAGATTGTTTGGGATTTACCTATAGTATAAATAAGAGACAAAATACATAATAAATGAAACAATACTTGTACTGCTGTAATGAAAGTAAAATAAAACTCTGGTAATGTAACAGTTTAAATTAACCAGAGAAATTACACTGGATCAATTCAGTCTAGTATCATAATGGAAGAGTATGCACCAGAGTGTCTCTGACAGGGAGGAACCAATGACTGATTTACAATCTAGTACTCAAAAAAAAATAAAAGTGAAGTCTTAACTGGAAATCATGATTCTGGCCCTGTTTCTAAGTGAACTGGAAATAGATGGTGCTGAGGGAGAGACTGAAGGATTGTTATGAATAAAAATTGTAGAAAAAGCATGGAGCTTACTAAAGAAAATATACTGCTGTAACAAAAAATTAACAAGAGTTAAAGAAAGCAAATGAAAAACAAACTCATAATACTAAGTAAACCTTGTAGGGTAAAGTCAGAGAATTTTCTGGTAGTGCCAAGATGTCGCAAAAGTCAGTGGGTGCTGTCCTCAAGCAGAAAGAGCTCTTAACTATGTTGAAATAGATTGTTTATTATTATGGCTGGTTCACCTTGAGCAACAACATTTTGGCTAACTAGAACAAAGAAATGTTTGAGTTA
Source organism: Protopterus annectens (assembly GCF_019279795.1). Taxonomy (NCBI): domain Eukaryota; kingdom Metazoa; phylum Chordata; order Ceratodontiformes; family Protopteridae; genus Protopterus; species Protopterus annectens. Next base: position 360,459,798 of record NC_056728.1, read on the forward strand.
TTTAAAAGACTCAAGGAATTTTCTGCACAAATGGAAACAGTGAAGTAATTCTGAAAGTGCAAAGTCAATATATATCTCAGACATAAAACAGAGCAAAAAAATAACACAGAACTGGAACCTAAAACCATAAAGAAATCTTTGTTAACAAAGTGAAAATGAAAAAAAAAAGTGCCGGAACTGCAAAAGGTTAATTCCCTGCTTAACCTAAACATGAAATATTAGGACATATAAGCTGAGATTTATGGTAGTATCCATAAGTTGTTTATCTATCTATCTATCTATCTATCTATCTATCTATCTATCTATCTATCTATCTATATATGTATATACATATATGTGTGTGTGTGTGTGTGTGTGTGTGTGTGTGTGTGTGTGTGTGTGTGTGTGTGTGTGTGTGTGCATGCATATATAAAATCAGTTAAAGGCAGAATGCTGTATTTATACATTGACATATATTATAGTTTTGGTTGCAATACTGTACTGAAAGAACTTTAGGCCTTCAATAACTATCCTCAATAAGTTCTTGCAATCTTATATATAATAAAACTAGATACTGATAGAATAATGCATTTACACATTGACCTATCTTTTAGATATGGTTGCAAAATTGTACTGAAAGCACTTTGGGCCTTTAGTTACTATCCTTTATAAATACTTACAGTCATATGCATAATAACATTAGTTAAAGATACAATAATACAATTAGTTAAAGATACAGAACTGCATACATTTCTTTATACATTCTTACCAGCTGCTTCAACCACTCATTTTACTCTCCTACTTTGTTGAGCATGATTACAACTATTTTCCTGTTCAGCCAGATAGAGAAGATATATGATCATTGTTGTTTACCTGCATTTCAATTTTCTCAACATTTCCAATATGACTATTAATACTCTGCAAGGCATTCCATTTAGTGTTACAGTGAAGTAGTATATGTTTGTTTAAATATTTATTCATATCTGAATTTTCATACTATGCCAATATTTCCTTTAAAGAAGTTATAAATAGTAAGATTGCATCTCTCTTTAAATTGTTACAGTTTTATGTGTGTGCACAGTGTGTCTGTTTTGTTGAGGGGTGTTTTCTGGAATCTTCATATACACTTTAAGTCTAGGATCTACTTTAAACTGTTATGGTTTGTATAGCTATGTTGCAGTTTCATGTAACACTTTGTGAATTTTGTTCAGGCAGAAGCTTTATACACACAGAAAAAGTGTGGTAATTGAGGAAAGTTTTCACTTCTTTTCAGTTCAACCTTTATTATAAAAAATAATACTGTATTTCATGATAATAATGTGTGCTTTGATAATTTTCTTCTTACTAACTTTATGCATATAAAGGGACTGTTTAAAAAGTATACAGAAGTAATACAACTGGTCATTTCTCTCAAAACTATGTTCTGGTCTTCACATTGCAACCTCTACCACTCCTCTCCCAATTTCCACTCTGGCTAGGGTGTGGTGCCTGCTTGAGTTCAGCCATCTTGTATGTGCAGCTAATATTGTAGAAGAAATGACTGTCTTATACAATTGCTATACTAATAAATATTTTCTGGCCTACACAAACAAAATCCATTCTTTATTAAACTGTCTGCATATGCTTCAGCTACTAAGATTATACATACTGTAAATGAAATTATGTGGCAATGCAAATAATATTTAATTGAATAAACACATATCTATATACATGAAAATATACTTTTAAATCTACTCATGCAGATGTACATATCTAATTTGCAGACATATATATATATATATATATATATATATATATATATATATATATATATATGCACGCTTACATATATTTCTTTAAATATATACATATCTATATCTACAGTATATCTATCTATCGATACATACACACACACACACACACACACACACACACACACACACACACACACACACACACACACACACACACACACACACACACACACACACACACACAAGCACGCACTTGTATTCATGCAGATAATTATGCTATCATATAAACATTCCATATCTTTGTATACAGATGCTGTTCTGTGTACAAATATATTTATGCTTTCTTTTGCATTATTATGATAACATTATAGATAAATATATGCAGTTACTGCTTATAAGGCATTGAACTGACTTGAACTACCTTACCACGTAGATTGCATACAGTATATCTTCACACCCAACATTATTCACAATGCTAAGGGTAACCCTGGTTTTACTCCTAGTCTCCACTCCTGTCAATCTGATAGACTACTTTGATCTCATGAATAAAATCATCTCTCTCTCTCTCTCTATATATATATATATATATATATATATATATATATATATATATATATAAACCCACAAAGTCCTCTGGCTAAAGTCACTACTCATACTCTATTACTAAAAATGTAATTCTGTCCTTCTGAAAATTAAATCTATTCAGCTTCAACTGACTACTAAAAGACTATCTAAATAAAACTTGGCTCGGCTACTGCACTACCTCAGGCTGAACTATTCCCTCCTTCTTTCCACCCCAGCATACATTGACTATGTTGTGAGAAAAATAATTTGTAAAATATATTTCTTAGACAAAGGAAAGTATTTTGCCTAGGCTATATTACCTAGTCATCTCTGTTTCAGAGTTGACTCAGTGTGTTTATTGTCATCTCTATGAATTGCAACTTGTGAATACTTTTTCTACTGATAATGCTCTTTTTCTGCTTGTTATATCTGTCTATATATTTGCACTATGTATGTATAGGCTCACTCTGCATGAACTGAAGTTGAATTTTTATTTAGTTAATATGTCATCCTTCTGTATTAGTCTTTGTAGTAACTTTATATAACTGTAACTACACTGTGTCAGCATGGAGCTATTCTCCCCAGGCCTCTGATGAAAATGGGATATTATCCCAGTTGAACATTTCTAGTAAACAAATGTCAAATAAATAAATTTCTTCTAACAAATACTTTGAATTATGTAAGCTTCTTTCAGATTGCTTTTTAAACCTATGTTTAATATGACCAAAAATAAATAAATAATAATAATACTTCTAGAGAACTCTGGCCTTCTCACTGCTACCTGGTCAGCCAGTTGACTGCACCTGCACTTCAGTACATCATCAGTTCTGTGTCTGCACTGGGGGCCAGAGCAAGTGATCCCTGTCAGAGATAACAGGTATTCACTCAATTCCTACCAGATGATGATCTTTTTCCACTCATACCCTCAAACATGTCTGGATCTTATTCATGTACAAATCTCTCAGAAGGTAGAGCATTGAGGGGCGTGGCCAAGGATGAACACAGGATAGCAGCAGATTTCTTCAGCTCCACCAATTTCATTACATTGACAGGAATTAATTACTTAAAAAATTAATTTTTGAAGTAATTTTCTTTCTAAATATGTTTGTTTTATATAGTTCTTGAACTATATCTAAAAAAGAAAGGAAATCTTAATAATATTCCTGTCAGAAATTACTTTGGAAATTTTCCTGTCAGTTTATCAGTCTGAAATGAGTTCCAGTAAGACAAATTCTCAAGACTCCAGCATCAAGAAAGAACTTCAGTCTCTGATAATTATAGTCCAGCAACTTACTGCTAAGATGGATAAAATGGATACTAAAATAGACACTTTCATAGAAAAACTACAAAACAAATAGACTTGTTACATATGGACCTGCAACAACAGAAGATCCAGATGACAGGCATAGAAGAAGCTGTGAATGACATGGAAAATAGAATACAAGAAGAGGAAATCAACATTGAGTTTCTGCTGAAACAAAATACACATTTACAAACAAAGCTGGATGACCTGGAAAATAGATCTAGGTGCAATAACATTAGGATTTTTGGACTGCCAGAAAATTTTGAAGGTAACAATATTACTTCTTTTTTAACAACATGGCTCCCTAAAACTTTAGATTTACCAGAAGCATTCTCTTTTGGTATCGAAAGAGCACATAGATCTATAGCTAATACTAACTCTAACAAAAACTATCCTAGATCAGTTATAGTTAGATTTCTATCATCTTTTGATATAGAGATGGTTCTTAAATCTGCTTGGGCTAAAGCTCCTGTTAAGATTAATGAAACAACTGTGCGTTTTGACAATGACTATTCTTCCATGGTATTAGCTAAAAGAAAAGTTTTTCTGCCTCTAATAAGGGAGCTTAAAAAAGCACAGTTTAAAACATACCTTCTGTTTCCTGCCAAGCTTAAAATCTTCCTTCCTGATGGTCCTAAAATTTTCGATGACTTAGACTCTGCTTTACTGTTTATCAAAAAAAAATAAGATTTTGGAAAAAATAGAAGAAATGGAATAGGCTAGTCCTTCATTAAAGAGACTGGCAACTGAAACTTCGTGGAAGACTTCAGAGAAGAAGAAGAGACTAAAAAACAAATGATTTGTACTATGTTTTTTTTTTCTCTCTCATCATTTTATTTTATTATTAATCTTTTTAAATATAGTTCCTGCATTTCCAAGAAGCAACAAATATTTTGAAAAAGATTTAATCAAAGTTATTCTCTATGTGCAAAGAAATGTTTTGTTTCATAACTAGTCAAAATATCTGGAGATTTAATGGCAAGCTGTGATTTAACTTGTTTCTCTTTCTGAAGAGGAAAAATAAGGTCAGTAATTTGATACATTTTTTTTCTTTATCTTTTTCTTCTTTTCTTTGTTTAAACAATGACATTCTATTTAGATTATGTAGTGGGCAAATGGTGGGGGAGGGCAGGGAGAGAAGAGTAATGAAAATATGATTAATAGAATAA